>NC_140964.1:97969671-97972171 GCF_056783735.1 Eptatretus burgeri | reverse complement strand
GGCTGGTGAACCACACCCCTGGAGTGGATGATTAATGGGCATGATGTTAGTAAAAGGAAGAAGAGCACGTCTCAGTAAGAGAATGGGGAAAGCAGCTCGTGGTGGGAGGAGAGAAACACAGTCGCGCTGTTTGTGGCGAGCAGACCGAGATTGAGATAGAATCGGTGTTATGAAAGGCGGGCGTGTCTTGGCAAATGAATGGGGAAAGAGGCTCGTGGCAGGAAGAGAGAAACACAGTCGTGCTGTTTGTAATGAGCAGACCGAGATTGAGATGGAATCGGTGTTCTGAAAGGAAAACGAGGACAGTGGTGAAAGGCCATGATCGAGTGGAAGGGTCTCGCTGGCTGTCTACGTCTGGACACGACAAAATACAGCAGCAATTCTCATGTAATTCTGTAACGGAGCAAGATGCTAGTCATCGACTGCTGGGCTGAATCGTGTGGGACGAGCCTCGAAGCCTCGTGTTGAGCCATCCGGGGAAAGTGACGGTGCGATTCTGCAAAGCAGCAGCGTTGGTGAGGACGATCAATGCAAGAAGCTGCATGGTGGTCTCTGAGCCTTGGCGTTGAGTATTGCCGCCCGAATTACCTCCCTTATGTTTTCCCGCCCAGAGAGCGGCTGCACGCCATTTTGGGCACATTTTCCAATACAGTGACGAAGTGGTTTGGTGACTTTCAAGCTACTGAAACATCCCTGGACCGAAAGCTAAGTGCCAAAATAAAGGAGGGATTTTTCTTTGTTTACTTCTGTCCCCCTCTTTGTGTTCAAGTCTGTCTGGAGGTGCCTCAAAATTAGATTTAGGTTACATCACATCTTGATTTGTTCCATTATGACTGTTGATTTTCTGTTTATTAAATCATGATTTATTTAAGTTGCTGGTGTCCGTGTATCTGTTTTGGGTTCGAGTACAACCTGTGTGCCTCCGTCTTTTGCCGCCCTTTCCTTCCTGCGCCCACCATAATCTCTGACAATCTTGGCTGTAAGCCTCCAAGAGAACTGTTTGGCCATCCGTCCAGGTAGGGGCTAAACCCACTGGACATGAAAGCTGGTATCAGGTGGTGGGATTTGAACCCTGATCAACATTTGTTGATTAAGGGTGGGATTTTTAAATCCATTGGCACCACGACATTTGGTGCCAGAGTGAGCTGAAGCTTAATAAAAATAAAAATAAACGAATTGGGAATTTAAATTTTTGAATGATCACCTCTCTTCTATTGAGGGAGAGGGAGTTGTCGTAATCAAGGGACAAATTGCATCGTTTATGGTGGTGGGAGAAAAGAATGCTTGGAAATTTAAGGGGAAAAAAATTAATAATTCTGAGCAGACTAAACGCATGCAGGAAATGGCAAACATGCACGAAATGGTGGACGAGCATGAGATGGTGATGATTGTGCTAGATAGTGACATCCTGAAACATCAGACGTCAGGAGGTGTGTCTGTTGTTTAAATGATGAAAGTGGTCATCATTGGTTAGATATTTAGTGGTGTGCCGTCCTGATGAGGGCAAACAAGCCCAAAATCCGGATAGGTGGCGACGTTTGATGTTTAACTTATGTTGACCATGTAATCTTTGTCTGTTTGACAGTCACCGGGCCGAGGCCTCTGGATTGGAGGTGATGCTTTGGTGTAGGACTATGTCCAATGGAGATGGGGGGAGTGCCCATCACATTCCATATGTTGTTGATATAGACATATACATACATATATATATATATATATATATATATATATATATATATATATATATATATATATATAAATATAAATATATGTAAATATAAATATAAATATATATAAATATAAATATATATAAATATAAATAAATATAAATATAAATAAATATAAACATAAATATATATATATATATATATATATATATATATATATATATATATATATATATATATATATTTATATTTATTTATAATCATCATCACACCATTTGAAAGCCTTTATCCCTGAGCAGGGGTCAGCTTTTGCGAGCTCCAATCATGGTACCCTTTCTTGTAGCAATGTTTTTACAGCCGGATGCCCTTCCTGACGCAATTACCAGTATACTGGTGCTCATTTCGCCGACCTTCGGAAGGATGACAAGCTGAGTCAACCTCCCTGATGCTAACTCAGCGGCAGCGGGGTCGAAATCAGGATTCCAAGCCACCGCCTTAACCTCGAAGCCACACCAGGTTCATATATATATATATATATATATATATATATATATATATATATATATATATATATATATATATATATATATATATATATATATATATATATATATACAGTAGACTAGGCGAAAGACGGCAGCGTGCAACTCGTCACTTCGCCGAAGTCGGCAGCGTCAAAAAGTCCCGAATTTATCTGATGTTAAATCCCTTTGAATAAAGTCTGTAAGTCGTCATCTCTAAGTCGTCACTTCGTCTAAGTCGTCAGATGTTGTCCATTCCCACGTAATGGAAACTCAAGTAAATTACCACGCCGAACTCGTCACACGGAACTA
>NC_140964.1:97939671-97964671 GCF_056783735.1 Eptatretus burgeri | reverse complement strand
TCAAATAGCAAGTGAGAGAATTGTTGGGAAGGGGGGGGGGGCTGTGGAGGGACTGTCAGTTTACATAATCGTGGCATTATAAAACTCCAGTAATCTGCAAAGACAAGAAATGGCTGCCTTCACCAAAATTCCTGGGAAATTCATCGTTATATGTCCTGTTAGCAAATCATTGGGAAGCAATGAAAACACATTTTAAAATGACAAGCAGTAAAGTTGCATGGCTTCAAGAAAACAAATTCAACGAGGGATCAAATGTTTTCCTGTATTTTTCGTAATCAAAAGGCTTTGCCCATTTGCAAAGTTTCAGAGCCAAAAACATTACATCTACGAGTGAATTCCAAAGACAGGGCTGGCAAGATAGCATAGAGGTGTGTACACTCATCTCCGAACTGTCTCGCCTGTAATTTAATCTCGGCTCAGTTATAAACTGTCACCCTGGCATCTCACAGGCAGGGTGAAGAATCAATGTGTGTGCTGTCCCTCAGATGGACGTTAAATTAGGCATCATGTCTGCCAGCATTAGTTAATGGATGGTGTCCTTCCCGAAGAGGATGTGAGCTATCGTCAGCACCATGATAAAATTCCAAATTCCTGCCCTAACTACTGCTGGGAAAGCAATGGTAAACCACCCAGCATAACCCATTTCAAGAAACTGCTTCGGCAGCATCACCACTGTAAAGAGTATGGGACAGCTCATCATCATTCCAAAGCCACCAGGAATCTTACCCTCCACTTGGAAAAATGTGTAATACTTGGCTGGATAATACATAAAAAGACCAACATCCTTTCCAAAGTTTTGTTGGCACAAGACTATTCCTTGAGAGTTAGAGGGAAAACTTTTTTGACTCATAGTAATTTCTACCACTCCTTTGTTTTGGATGGATACCTCTATGGTCTGAAGGTCAAGGTAAATATATGACTGTGTCATCACAGAATGGAAAACAGAACTGTATGTGCATCTATTTAATGCCATCGATTTATAATTAGCTGAAACTCAAAATGTGTACAGAAGGTACGCTTCATTACAACCATTGGTTGGACAGCTGGCCTGACTCCTCCCACAATTGGAATCTGACTCCACTCCTGAAAAAATTAATCAGATGTCCACCACTTTGCTGCTTCATTAGGCCCAGGAACATATTCAGAAGTGTTATATTCACAATTGCCATGCCTTCCCTATAAGTTTCTCTTCAGTGTGAAAAAGACCGAAAGCAACTTAAAAGCATCACCAAATGTTGATAGGTTGCAACCCATTGGCGTTACAGGCATTCTGAGGAACACAGTTTGTGTAGGCCCCAGGCTTCAACCCTTCCAGCCGAGAGGATCATTCCTTCACGGCCCAATGGAATTGGAATCTATCCAATCTATATAAACATGATGTATTACATACGACATAGCCATGATTATATGGCCATAAGTCATAAGCATATGTATTATATAGCCATAAGAAAAAGTCACATTTTGGCTTCATCACAAAACCCGAGTTGTTTTTATCCCAGAGGAATTGAACAATCAAGCCAGCGCTCTGTGCCTATACACCGCCCACATTTTTTTTTTTTTGGCGTGGCAGGGGGGAGCAATCGAGAGCTGTGCTTATTCACCCTATGTTTGTGCATTTCACATTAATGCCTGAAACACGTCAAAGAAATCATGCCTAACGTATCGACCCGTTCATGTTTAGAATCCTGCTCCTACCTGTTCCCATGTACCTTTTGTAATCCTGCGTTGTGTTGAATTTTGTGCACCCGTTATCTTTATGGGCTTTTTCCCTAGTTTACATAATTACATCTGCAAAAGGAGGGCAGAAGAAGGATAGTTTGGACAAACTGTAGAGAGCCGGTGCTTTTGTTGGAGACTCCAAGCTCCTCTGTGCATAAAAGGCCTAGTCTGCAATGCAAAAAATTATCACAATACTTCCATGTATTTTAATAGCCAAGCAGATGTGCGACAATTTTGAGAAGAATTGTGCAATTTTTGCTTAAAGTATGAAACTTTGCAGAGGTGATTTCAAATATGGAGACATGATTGATTTTTTTTATTGTTCTTGATCTTTTGAGGCAAGTTCAAAGATGGATGCCAGGCATGATTTTGTGCCACTAATTAAATTTATACCTGGATCAATGATGTAGTTGTGATTAGTATATGGTGGCTGTCCATTATGTTTGAAGATATCTGTTTAAAGGTATTGCAGAGAGGTCAGTGGTCTATCTGTCTTCAACACCTCCTTTCTGGTGTTCCACCCTCTGCTTTTACCGTGCTTTGTCTCCCCTAGGTTCCTGCAGGCGCACACGGTCCATCATCAACACCCTTCTGGTGAAACTTCCGAAATCCAGGATCACTGCTCACCTCCACTCATACATTCCTCTTTTTTTCCCAACTGTGGAATCAACTTCCACATTATCTTCAATTTCATTCTTCCCTCCACATCTTCAAGACAGCTGTTCACCACTATCTCAGATAATCCCCAATCCAAAACCATGGTCTTTACTACGCTCGGTAATCCCTACTCTCTCCCCTTTCCACGCCTGAGCTCGCTGCCTTCCAACTTTCCAGTTTTCCCTTCCTGAGAGTTTGCTTCTGGATGAATCTTGTCCATCCAGTGTATCCTCCCCAACCCTTCTTTCCTCTCCAGATCCATTATTTGTCCAAATCTCCCTCGATTTGTCCTTCAACCCTTCTGTTGGTGCCACCCCTCCCCTGCCCTCCTCCTTTCTACCTTTTGTTTTGTTCTGTTTCATCCTGATCCATTCAGTGTTCTCCCTCTTCCACAAGCCTTGACTTTGTATAAAAAGATGAAAATAAAAACAAATAGAAAGCATCTGAAAATGCAAAGCCCATTTGTGTCCGTTTTGTGCTCGAACTAAACTTGGCAAAAAAATTTTTTTTGTACATTTTATCACTTTGTGTTCTCCACAATCTTATAATAAAGCTTTCTTTAAGAATTGATGACAAAAGTTAAATTGGTAAAAATGTTATGGCCTGAGCATTCACACTAAATCTCGGTAAACAAGGATTTTGATGAAAACATTTATGGCTGGTCTACCACTTCACCGATTACGTCATCCTTACAATTCCTTATTCCCCATTGGGAATAGAATGAGATGTGCCAAGTTTAAAATTTTTCCGATCAGTAGTTTTGGAGATAAGATATTTTTTAGCGTTTAACCCAAGACGGCTGCCATAATCACACGATATATGAGGTCACAATTACCATTAAAACATTCTACATGAGTAGTTGCTCGTATGGTGAAAAATTGGTGTCAATCCAACAAGCGGTTGCAGAGAAAAACACTCACATTCTGTGCGGGCAAACAAACAGCCCAAATGCAATACCCTTTCCTCTGGTGAAGGTAATAATAAAAATAGGACCGCGTTCTGAAGCTTACCTGGATCAGAAGCAACAGTCACTGAAATCCCTGCAGACCCCCTTAGACCCTGATTTTTTTAATGCTGTGATCAAACTTTAGTATATCACGGGTGATGAAGGTTGTGGTCGTTTCATCGAAATTGTGTGTGTAGTTACGGAGAAGAGAGCAAATACCTCTTTTTGGGGGTCATCAACCCCCCACAAATATCCTCAATGAGTGCAGATTTTGCTGCAGTCAATAAACCTTTGTTCGGCATCAGATATGAAGCTTGTGGCCAAGTTTCATCAAAATCGTATGTTTGGTTCAAGCGATAATGACTGAAGTGTTTACGGACTCACTCACATATTTACTCAATCACTCACTCACTCACTCACGGATACTGCTCGATCGCATCTCACTGGACAGGTAGAAGTTACAGACTTACAGTGCCCAATTATGGTCACATTTTGCTTTGAAACTCACAAAGAGAAATGTTCTATTATATATTAACACACATTTCAACCGCACACACTTGCAAAGTACTGGAATTACTTCATTTCACATGTCGAAAATATCTGTTCTTTTCTGAGTTAACATCCAAACCTGGCTTGACTCGGACTCAGCTTGGAAGCGTAACTCACCGAGTTCGAGAACTCAGCTTGGGTCCAGCACTATTTATTTATTTTTAACCATTTGAGCTTTTGTTATCAAATTTTAAACAGACCATGGTCATGAGATTCTGGAGATCACTAAAAAATAAATTTTACATTTTTTTGGCTGTCATTTTCGTCAAGTATAGTTTGATTATAAAGCGGAAACAGATGGGCTTTGTATTTTGAGATGCTTTCACGTTATATTATTACTATGGTTATCATTATTACTATTATTATTATTATTATTATTATTATTATTTTCCAAGCTCATATAAAGAGGTTCGGGTCTGCTGAAGCAGTTTCTTTGGAAGTGTTACAATACTGGATGGGATGCCACTCTGACACACTATACTTGGCTGAGGGTTCAGTAATTTGCAATGTGTTTCGGGTGCTGGTGATAGCTCACCTAACTTTTCATGAGGAAGACTGTTGGATCTTTAATGTCCGTCAACTAATGTTAGCATACGGGGACACCCGACTTAACGTCCGTTTGATGGATGGTGCACAAATATCACCCTGAAGTATGGTGTTCATATTGATGTATTGCCCTGCCTGCAAATCACTAGGATGAGTTTATAGCTGGGTCAAGATTCAAACCCAGGTAGACAGCTCATTGGTAAGTACGAGTACCTCGAGAGCCAAGACTATCCTGTCAACCATACTTTTTGATGGCCCCTCATAATACTACTTCAGGTATGCAGTTTATTTGGTATTTTCAAACAATGCATCATTGTTTAATCATCACACTTTTTTTCAGAATCCCATTGTTGTAATGTCGCACATTTAAGTGTCGTGGAATGGTGAGTTTATTATATGAATATCAAGCTCAGTGCTTTTTCATTATTTTAAGGCAGAGCTTTAAGCACCATCCTAAGCACTGTTTCAGATACACTGGAGTACTTTTTATGGCATGAGATTACACTTCCCTGCAGTCATTTAAACCTCATTCCTGGTGTTGGCATAATGGTTAGGGAGGTGGGCTTGGGATCCTATGTTCAAATCCTGCTCGGTTGTTGAATGAATACCAGGTGGGGTTGACTCTTCCAAACTTATGAGTTTGGCAAAATGAGTACCAGTTTGCTGGTATCCTGTGTTGGAGTGGTGACCTGTCCAGCATGTGCCCAATAGCCAAGTAGACTGCTTAAGCAGGATTAATTATATCTGTAGAGAGTATGATCCCAAAGGATGGATGGATGGATTTAAACCACAGATACAACTGACTGCAGGGGAATTTTTATTTTCAGGTTAAATATTGAGTGAAGCCTTCAAGAAATCAAGTGTCTTCCCTTTATAAATAGGACAAATAAGTCCAAGATAATGGTTAAATGAGGACAGCAAAAAGAGAAAGTTGAATTATTTACTTTATATTTTAGACAATCCCGATGCATTCAGTGATATTATAGTTCAACATTTGCATAAGTAGTTCGGTAAGTGTCTTTTTAACGGGCTGTGAATGTCACCTCAAGTTCAGTGAAAAATGTATCTTTCAAATCGCAAATGGAAAATTTGAAACAAAAGTCAAATAAACAAGTATACCACACAGATGAAGAAAGCATGATGATTCCACAGCTAATACTCATAATCGGCTTTGAATGGTGTGGAACCTTGACATGAAAATGATTACTCTAATTGCTCTGAACAATTAATGTGCAATTTCTGCTCTTGCAATCATGCAAAGGCTCTTTTGCTCAGTGCTCATCAAATGCAACCTTTACATGATGAGAGCAGCTAGGCCACAATGGTGTGCAGATTGCTCGGGTCTGGGATGCACTTAACTTCACTAACACAGGATGTGATTGCTGGCACAAAGGCCCTGGTTTGAAATTGTCATCTCAAATGACTGAACAAATTGCTTCCAACAAGTCCCTTCGAGCTAACAGCCTTGCATAGGCAAGTGTTGTTGAATATTACAGTGCTCGCCCTTTCAGGGATTTTGTCTGACAGGAGGGCATACGTGCCTTGCTGTGATCGATGTGGTCTTCCGCTCTGCATCAAGATACTCATATATTTTGAGGTGCATTGGAAGTCAAAATTACGTCTTTATACATCTCCAATTAACCTTTCCTTGTCTAGAGAAACTTAAACATAAGCCATAGCAACCTCCTGACCATCACATGAAAACACTTCTGGCCTATGAAACACAAATTGGATCGGCAAAGATGGATTTTATGACAAAAACAAGGTCAGAAGGAGATTCAAATCAAAATCCTTATGATGTTAGTTAGCATTTTGATTCAAGCCAGCATTGTGAAGAGGGCAAGATGGCAGCACATTGATTTTTTTAAACATCCCAGAGAAAAACAAAACAGCTATCCAACAACACATTTTTGTTCGAGGTCAGGAAAACAAATAAGATGTATTGCCTTATGACAAAATGAAAGCTCTTTTACGTCAATATAAATTTTAAAAAGAATAATTTCATGTATAAAGTCCTTCAAAGAAATTTGATGTTGCACAATTTATTAGACTGAGCATATATATGAATGGTAAAGCAGAGTGTAAGAAGGCAAAGAAGAAAAGCCAGTCATCAGTTACTTTACTTTGCTGTGTGCAGTGCTGTGTCATTGTGTTTGTGTCGCTTGTGCTTTATCTCTTCAATAAACACAATTTTGGACGTTGATCGATTAAATAGCTTTTGGTGTTGTGGAATCTTGATTGGCTGGGACTCTTTGAAATAGGGTAAAGCTCCTGGGATCTGTGGCATCAATGCTGAACTTCTCAAGGCTGGTGGAAATGCTGTACTCGTGTCGTTCTGTGCTCAGCGTGGAACACAGGCATCATCCCAACTGACTGGAAGAGGGGCGTCGTTGTCCCTATCTGGAAAGGGAAGGGTGATCGCCAGGACTGCAACAATTACTGAGGGGTGACGCTGCTCTCAGTGCCGGGCAAGGTCTTTGCTCGGATAATTATTGATGGGGTTCACCACCATCTGCTTGAGCACCAGGATTCAGAGCAGTCAAGTGTTACACCAAAGAGGTCAACGATTAACCGTATCCTTGCTCTTCAGGTCCTCACCGAATAAAGATGAGAGCTTCGGCAGGGGCTGCTTGCAGCCTATGTTGATGTCTGTAAAGTGTTTGATTCAGTGAATTGGGATGTCCGCTGGAGGATTCTTGGTCTTCATGGGGTGCCACCAAAACTGAACAATCTGATGGCTGAACTCTACTCTGGGACTGAGAGTGCTGTGAGATGTGGTGGTACCATCTCTGACTTATTTCCAGTTGTTACTGGAGTTTGTCAGGGGTGTGTATCTGCCCCCACACTTTTCAGCACTTGTAGGGACTGAATTCTGGGGAGGATGTCAGAGAGATAAAGCTGTGGTGCATCATTTGAGAATGTCAAGATCTCTGACCTTGATTTTGCAGATGATGCAGTCATCTTTACGGAGACTTTAGATATCCTTTTGGGGGGCCTCGAAGTGCTGAATGAGGAGTTGGAGCCACTGGAATTAATGGATTACTGGGTCAAAACTAAGATCTAGGCTTTCAATGACATCTTGGATGCTGCTATCTTGTCTGTACCTGTTTGTGGTGAGGATGTTGAGGTCACGGAGAGATTCACTTACCTTGGCAGTGATATTCATGTCTCTGCTGGCTGTGAGCCAGAGGTCAATAGACATCTGGGTCAGGCCTGTGGAGTCATGGATTCACTGGATCATGGGGTGTGGCGCTGCCAGTACCTGTGCAGGAGGATGAGTCTGAGTCTTCAGGTCCTTGGTGCTTCCAGTCTTGCTGGACAGATGTGAAACTTGGACACTGACCAGGAATCTGAGATGGAGACTTCATTCCTTTGGTACTAGGTCTCTTCAGAGAATCCTTGGCTATTGCTGGTCGGGATTTGAGTCCAACGAGCGGCTGCTGAGAGAGACTCAAATGATATTTGTTACCTCATTGTCCATGAGCATCAGCTGTGGTTGTATGGACATGTGGCTCGTTTTCCTGATGTTCATCCTGCTCACCAGATTGCCTCAGCGAGGGAGCCTCATGAGTGGAGGAGGCCAATGGGCTGACCACATGCCTCGTGGTTGCAGCAGGTTGATCAGCATCTCAAGGAGATGGGGATGGGCCAGGCATCTGCCTGGGTGATGGCCACACAGAGGCACCTGGGGTACCAGCAGAAAGTGAATGCAGCGACGTGCTACTCCAGCGCATGCTCCCATACGTGACTTGACCTGGGGCTCTTGGTTGGATAATTTTCATCTGAAAGATAATTCCATTGGGAAGTCAAATGAGTCCCGCAGCAAAGAAAATAGAGCTATGAGACATGACAGTACATAGCGCTGCCTTGTGCAGAGCAATGGCACAATGTCGTGAGGCAAGAGTAGGACTCAGTTGGATGAGTGAATGAGTTTACTTAGTATCCAGGCCCATGTACAAGCACAGCCATGCTCTCTGCCGTGTCGTGGCACAAGGGGATCCTCATGTGGCATGGGTGGGAATGAGATGGCTGCTACATTTCAGAGAAAATGTAAGTTGTGCCTTCTCCTTTCCCTTACATCAGTGCAGTCTAGGGCATTGGCATTGAAGTGACACACTGCCATCTTTGTCCAGACAGAACAGGTCCTGTCAACATAACTTACATCTGCGTTTTTACCTCTGTCAAGTTGGACACAAGGTAGATAAAGGTTATGTTTTCACCACAGTCTGTCTGTCTGTGAGCAGGGTAACTCAAAAAGTTGTGGATGGATTCTGACAAAATTTTGGTGGACAGCTTGGGTGTGTGACATAGTGAAATCGATTCGATTTTGGTGAAGATAAGGATCCAGATCTGGATACAATAAATTTTCAATTCATCAAGTGATTCGTCACCATTGAGAGATTAGGGCCAAAAGCGATACATAGCAATCACTAGATTTCAAAACGTTGTGGACGGATTCAGATGAAACTTGGTGAATGAGTTGGGTAAGTGACAAGAACAAGCTGATTTGATTTTGCTTCAGGTTCGGATCCGGATGCAGATCCAGCCTATCAGTGGAAGACAAATTGTACACTGTTCAGTCTGGTGGAGGTATGTACTCGACTGAGTGCTCTTCTCGTTTGACAAGTGTCTTTTGTTCGATGTGTATATTTCTTTGCGTAGGTCAAATAGTAAGTAGTTTGTGATTAAATATTTATAAGGTGGAAGAGTTACAATACTGTACATCTTTGTGGTTAATTTGATATTCTGTGCTTGCTTGTGTAAACATATAACTGAAACAAATTTTGAAGCTTTTGTAAATGGGTTTGTCGTAATATAATAAATTATTTTTCTTTTGTAAATGAGCTGACTGTCCCTCTTTCTGAGTACATCTTTGCTCGATGGTTGAAGTTAGATAAATACGATTTTCATTCACAAAGACCTCACCCAAATCCTTGTCATTGGATCATAGCAATAAGGTGTTTTGGACCATTTGGGTTGCTGCTTGGAAGGCCATAATATTCACTATAATTCCAGTAGCAATGTTTCCATCTGATTAACAGCATGTGCCAGGGATGGAAATGCATATGGATAAATTAAAATAGCTTCACACAAATTCAACAAATTAATTTTTAAAAAACAATGCATAACACATTCAAGACACACACGTAGTGGGTAAACTAAACGTACGTCCCTGCAGCTTCGTTTATTATTATAGATAATAAACAAAGATCAACAATTTCATTAGTTCCACTGCCAGTAGCATAAATATGTATATATATTTTTTATTTTATTTAAAGTTTTTAACATGTTTGATCAATTCAGATCCTACTTGCATGGGTGGATTGTCATCACCATTTTGATTCTGCTCAATGAAAAGCCGGCCCCATATTAACTCCCGTGTTTTCGATATGAATGGCTGACATTAAACTATGTTTAACTGATGCCAACATTCTATTAACATCACCTTTGTGTCTTTATGTGCAAGTCCATGCAAGAATGTAAAATTAGTTGTTTCAAGTCACAGCCTAATTGACAAAGAAAGGTTCCACCACGTTTTAATGATTCGATGAAACAGCTTCATTAAAGTGTCCTGTGAAAAACAAAACAAAAGCACTAAATTCCCTGATGTAAGAAAAGGCAGGCTGTGGTCTTTAGAAAGAAACAGGCCAAATAAATTGGGTTTTAAGTAACACGCCAAAACTAAATAAAGATATTTTGGTTGGAAAATATTTATGTGATGTTGATGACTTATTGTTGTTGCAATTATTATCTATTTTTTTTAATGTTTTAAATTCAAAGCTCGTAGCTTTATCTTACGGTATATTGTCTACATGATACACGGCAATTCAGTGCAGATCTTGCTAATGACCGAGCTGAACGTACGCGTGTTAACATTTCATCAAGAACAGTCAGATAAGCATTTGTGCAAAGCAGTAGTGTACTGAGGATGTCTGGTGGCCGGGGGTGTTACACACAGCCTCCAAACCTCGAAACGAGTGTTTTTTGAGTGATTGAAGGGTGGGTTAGCTCGGCTGACAATAAAAAGGATCTCAATTGACAGCCAAACAGGTGTAGTGACACGATGCCAGCGATAACCAGCGACATACAGCAGAAGGAACTTTAAATTGCAATTTATTTAAAACCAAGCTGTTAAAATGTGATAATATCAATGAATAAGAAGACAATCACAATTCAATCACAATTTAATCAATAATTAATTGATCAGTAACTGTAAAATTCTGCACAGGAAATGCTAGTCACAGTCGATGCTTAATCAAAGTTACACACATATATTTCAATGCAGTTTCAAATACTTCAACAACTCGTTACAAAAGCAATTTCCCTTTCAGAAAGGCAGCTTTACACTCACGTCTTACGACACCCCCTTTAACAGGATTCATACCGCGAATGAAAGTTAGAATCTTGCAGTGACCAAACGTGCAATTAAACCTATTGCCATGTCGAAACAAGTGAAAAGATAAATGAAGCTTTCACCACGTGGAAACAAACGTGAAGTTGAAGCGAGTGTGAAAATGAATGATCGTGCAGAGACAAACCTTGCAGATTAGCGATCAGCTTTGAGTGCAGAGGAAGTGAGCCCTGCAGGAATGATCACGCAGGATGGATAATCTCACCACGTCTTCAGCTGAACCGCAAGAAGGCAGGTGGCAGAGAGTATGACATTGGCACGAAGAAGCTGTCAGCATCAGGTGTTAGCGTAAAGCCGTGTCACACCCCGATTACTTTGTTGGCTCTTCGTGAGCACAACCGATTTGCCAGGAGAAGTGAATCCGTGCCAGCCAGATGCACTGGATCAACAACCAGGTCTGTGGTCACTGTGTGCTCAATGTATAAGCTCACGATACCATTGCAGCTGGTCTCTCGCTGTGCACAGAGCTCCGCCATCCCAAAGCTCCATTCGCTGCTGGAGCTGGATCTCTAATTCACCTCCAATATCTCCTCCATGTCACATCTGCTTTTCCTTCTTCTGAATGCTCCTCACTTTACCTTTTTATGGCACTAGCACAAGGTCAATCTTGAAGCAAGGCGACACATTGGCTGAATCTAGAGATTGACCAAAGCTTGCCCATTGGTTCAGTGTTGTTTTCCATAAAAAAAAATCTTACACCCAGTTTGTTCACCTTACCATACGAGTGTAATGCCCCTATTGACCAAAGCAAGCAGCATCAACACAAGTCATCTTCAAAATTCTGTTGACAGTCCTTCTCGTTGTCACGATGCCAATGACGTATGCGGATGTCTGTGCACAAATCCTCACAGTAACCACTTATTTAATTAGTTCACAATAACTCTGGTTGCCTTTGCCCCCAAATTATCAGAATCATGTCTTTCACCCAAAAGTTAGCATTTACAATCATATAGGATTTATATAGGATTTACTAACCATAACAGGGGCAACACATAATTTTGTGCCCCCCCCCATCCCCACCCCTTTCCACCTCCGTACCCAAAATCCCCAATCCCAGTCACCATATAAATAGGGGAAGTAGCTACTTCATGTTAAAATTTCAATTAATTGACGATTGACCACTCCACTTGATGCAGTATGCCAAAACAAAGATGAAAGGAACACAAAACGTCAGCTCAAATATTTATTCAATTCAGAGTTAGAGTGGATAATTCCCACTTCTGTACGATGCCAGATGACCACATGATGCGCCGACATAGCGAATCTGCCACCAAGAAACCGTGACTCGAGAAGGTTTGTGATCACATGGTTCGCTTTTGCAGGACACCATGACTGATCACGTGCATCCAGTGCATAGCAGTGGTACTTCACCAGTATATTAATTTTAATAAATCTAACACTAAAAAACAAAGGATTTTCTGAGGCATGATATTTCTGCTGAAATAGTGTGCACGAATATTTGATGTCACATTATCACGCATAACACAAACATATTAATGATCAATAATTGTGAGAGAATTGCTAAATTCTGGGCGAACTTGTAAAACTGGTTGTGAATTTGATGCCCCGTCCCCTGAACAAGACGCAAATGCTCACCCCTGCACCCGGCAGTACGCTGATGGTGCAAAGTAATATCAATGGATGTGTATCTGCCTGAAACCCCTTAGTGAAGACAAGAACCTTTCAAGTTTGCTTTATGCAGCTTCTTCAGCAAAAAGAGCATGGGAGGGTTGATTTATTTATATAATCCGAGTCAACTGGGTTTAGTTGATGAGGTCAGAGCTAATTGTTTATTCTCACCATTCACAAGTGAGAGATGTGGGTGGGTCTTTGTTTTTCATATATACAAGATATAGTATATATATATATATATATATATATATATATATATATATATATATATATATATATATATATATATATATATATATATATATAACATTTCTGTGAACGTCTGCGTGTAATTTGATGTATCTCCTCCAAAACTGCCGGACGGATTGTCGCCACCTTCGGCATGCGGGTGCTCTGTGGTCTAATGAACAGAATGGGCTATGTGAGATCACGCCAGACAGACAGGTTTGGGAATTTTGGGCGATTTTCTAATTTTTACATTCGTTTGCATGGCGACGTGTGACGTCACCACTGAGAGACGTAATTCCGTCATGACATCATCGGTCATTCGCTGACATCATTACGTCTGTCGTCGACAGACCGTCACCTTTGAGAGGCGTAATGCCACTCCTCGAAAACAGCCTCTGCAATGTAAAACCCTCTTCTGCACGTGCTGACTACCTCAGAAGGTGAATTTGACACAAAAAAATGTAACAAGAAACATTGTATTTAAAGTAAAGATTTATTTTAAAAAAATATTATTTCTGTTAACGTCTGCGCGTATTTTGATGTTTCTCCTCCGAAACTGCTGGCAGGAACGTGCTCATTCCCCATATACTGGGGTTTCTTAATGTGATGAAGATGATGCATGAAATTTCTAAGCTGGAATTGGATGACAACGTGGCTTCAACAAGATTTTCAACCCATCGACGGCCGCATTTATTCCCGTTCGGTCGCCATCGCTGAACTGCTGTCCGGTAAATGCTGCCATCTATCCAAAAAATATGAACTCGAGTAAGGGAGTACTCATTGCAAACACTGAACATAAACACAACTGATTATAAATAGTATAGCTCAGAAAATCAGCAATGGTTGTCATGTTTTAAAAATCAGTGTGGAAGGAGGGGAACGATGAGCGCCAGAGCTGTGGCAACATGATGTACCCCGATTGGCTCTTTCCCGGACTGAACACGCCCTCTTAGACTTTCAATTTGTGTCTGAAATCCAACGTACTTCTCGGACTGAACACGCCCTCTTGGACTGTCAATTTGTGTCTGAAATCCAACGTACTTCCCGGACTGAACACGCCCACTTAGACTGTCAATTTGTGTCTGAAATCCAACGTACTTTCCGGACTGAACACGCCCTCTTGGAGTGTCAATTTGTGTCTGAAATCCAACGTACTTCCCGGACTGAACACGCCCTCTCGGACTATAAATTTATGTCTGAAATCCAACGTACATATTAAAAACACCAGAAAATATGTTGCAATAGGCCAACATCCAGATAACATCAAAGGCTATAATCTGAAGGTAGGGAGAACCAGGGAACGGGTATGAGGTCATCCCTTCATTGCCCGGATTCTCTTCTTTTCCTTGTTCTTCGAAAGTGCAGTGTCCGACAATAGATTCTGCACCTTGAATGCATGCGTGTTAACTGTTCAAATTAAAGAGGTGTTCGATTGTCGGATGCACCCAAACAACTGCCGTTCATTACATTAATTGTCAATATCAACCGCCATCATTACATGTGTTGTGTCTTGCGTGTGTGATCTTCAAATGAAAGCGTCCAAGCGGTGTTCGATCATCGGATGTGCGCCAAAAAGTGCCGTTCATTGAAATTTGCATTCTGATTCTCAGTCACCCTCCACTGCTCCTGTTCAGTCTAAGGCTAGGCCTATATCATGTTAAACTTGCCCCATCAGACGCCAACCTTCCAGTCACACTGCAGAGGATGCAATTTCCAGTCAGATTCGCATATTCGATGACCATAAACAAATCCCAGGGCCAAACATTTGACAAACTCGGAATATACCTCCCAGCCCATGTTCTCCCATGGCCAAATATATGTTGCATTTTCACGTGCAAGAGGTTACTCCTATATATCTATCAAAGTGGACAATAATTCCTCACAAGGACTATTCAGCAACAAGACACTCACCCAAAATGTCATCGACAGGGAGGTCCTTCAGAACACTATGGACAGGTAACCATAGTGCATCACATCCATAATGACACCCTCCCCAGCTTCCCATAACATCAACTATTATGCCTCATCCACCGTTTGCAACCCATTCAATTCCGTGCGGATCACGGGTATATGCTGGTATATATATATATATATATATATATATATATATATATATATATATATATATATATATATATATATATATATATATATATATATATATATATATGTTTATTGTTTTTCATATATAATATGAACATATTAAAAAATGACCGTTTTTACAGCCATTTTTCCCTGCTGTGCAGGGGTTTGGCTTTTTCTTGAGGCAATGTTTTATGGCTGGATGCCCTTCCTGACGCCAACCCTGGTCGCCTCTTACGACACACAGGGATATGGTACACCTATTCTAACCGGGGCATACACCGGGCCCAGTACAACTGGTACTCATTTCGCCGACCTCGGAAGGATGACAGGCTGAGTCAACCCCCTGGTGTTAATTCAGCAGCCAACGGGGCTTGAACTCAGGACCCTGGGATCCCAAGCCGCCACCCGAACCACTAAGCCAACACCAGGCTCAATATGTACATATTGTATTGCATATATATATATATATATAATATATAAAAGTATATATATATATATATATATATATATATATATATATATATATATATATATAATCTTCTTCTTCTTCTATTGGGCTGCTCCCGTTAGGGGTCGCCACAGCGGATCATCCGTATAGTGATTTGGCACATGTTTTATGCCGGATGCCCTTCCTGACGCAACCCTGGTCGCCTCTTACGACACAGGGATATGGTACACCTATTTAACCGGGGTATACACCAGCACTCACTTCGCCGACCTCGTAAGGATGACAGGCTGAGTCAACCCCCTGGTGTATTAATTCAGTGGCCCAACGGGGCTTGAACTCATGACCTTTTGCATCCCAAGCAGCTGCCCTAACCACTGCGCCAACACCAGGCTCATATATATGATATATATATATATATATATATATATATATATATATATATATATATATATATATATATATATATATATATATATATATATATATATATATATATATATATATATATATGATATATGATATATATGATATATGATATATATATGATATATATATATATATATATATATATATATATATATATATGATATATATATATGATATATATACATATATATATATGATATATGATATATGATATATATATGATATATATATATGATATATATATATATATATATATATATATATATATATATATATATGTATATATAGTGGGGAGAACAAGTATTTGATACACTGCCGATTTTGCAGGTTTTCCCACTGACAAAGCACGTAGAGGTGTGTAATTTTTATCATAGGTACACTTCAACTGTGAAAGACAGAATCGAAAACAAAAATTCTGAAAATCACATTGTATGATTTTTAAATAATTAATTTTCATTTTATTGCATGAAATAAGTATTTGATCACCTACCAACCAGGAAGAATTCCGGCTCTCACAGACCTGTTAGTTTTGTCTTTAAGAAGCCCTCCCATTCTCCACTCATTACCTGCATTAACTGCACCAGTTTGAACTCGTTATCTGCATAAAAGACAGCTGTCTGCACTCAATCAATCAGACTCCAACCTCACCAAAATGGGCAAGACCAGAGAGCTGTCTAAGGACATCAGGGACAAAATTGTAGACTTGCACAAGGCTGGGATGGGCTACAGGACAATAGGCAAGCAGCTTCGTGAGAAGGCAACAACTGTTGGTGCAATTATTAGAAAATGGAAGAAGTTCAAGATAACAGTCACACTCCCTCAGTCTGGGGCTCCATGCAAGATCTCACCTCGTGGAGCCTCAATGATCATGAGAGGTGATGGATCAGCCCAGAACTACATGGCAGGACCTGGTCAATGACCTGAAGAGAGCTGGGACCACAGTATCAAAGAAAACCATAATTAACACACTACGCCATCATGGATTAAAATCCTGCAGCGCACGCAAGGTCCCTCTGCTCAAGCCAGCGCATGTCCAGGCCCGTCTGAAGTTTGCCGATGACCATCTGGATGATCCAGAGGAGGAATGGGAAAAGGTCATGTTGTCTGATGAGACCAAAATAGAGCTTTTTGGTTTAAACTCCACTCGCCGTGTTTGGAGGAAGCAGAAAGATGAGTACAACCCCAAGAACACCATCCCAACCGTGAAGCATGGTGGTGGAAACATCATTCTTTGGGGATGCTTTTCTGCAAAGGGGACAGGACGACTGCACCGTATTGAGGGAAGGATGGATGGGGCCATGTATCGCGAGATCTTGGCCAACAACCTCCTTCCCTCAACAAGAGCATTGAAGATGGGGCGTGGCTGGGTCTTCCAGCCTGACAACGACCAGAAACACACAGCCAGGGCAACTAAGGAGTGGCTCCGTAAGAAGCATCTCAAGGTCCTGGAGTGGCCGAGCCAGTCTCCAGATCTGAACCCAATGGAAAATCTTTGGAGGGAGCTGAAAGTCTGTATTGCCCAGCGACAGCCCCGAAACCTAAAGGATCTGGAGAAGATCTGTATGGAGGAGTGGGCCAAAATCCCTGCTGCAGTCTGTGCAAACCTGGTTAAGAACTACAGGAAACGTCTGATCTCTGTAATTGCAAACAAAGGTTTCTGTACCAAATATTAAGTTCTGTTTTTCTGATGTATCAAATATTTATTTCATGCAATAAAATGCAAATTAATTATTTAAAAATCATACAATGTAATTTTCAGGATTTTTGTTTAAGATTCTATCTTTCACAGTTGAAGTGGACCTATGATAAAAATTACAGACCTCTACGTGCTTTGTAAGTGGGAAAACCTGCAAATCGGCAGTGTATCAAATACTTGTTCTCCCCACTGTATATACACAGCTCTGGAAAAAAATAAGAGTCAAAATTGCAGCGTATGATTAACGATTATGTAGCGGAACAGTGATTTTTCTCTCGAACCCTGCAAAAACACGTACTTCCGGGTTGTGGCCATCGCCATTTTGTCCACAATTCCCCCAGTTCCTCCGACTGGAGAGCTGTCACGTGACCCGTGTGGCGTTCTCTGATTGGTTCTCACACCCAATGAGTTTGGCCACCGCCCTAAGCGAATCGCGACAAAATCGCTGACTTTTCACCCCTTTTTCACCCCTTCGTGCCGGGTTATGAACTTGAAGAGTTATACCATTGTGAAGAACAGGTAATAATACACTATACAGCCGACTTTCATCCGTAAGCAAGTTTCTGTCACGAAATTTGATTTCTAAGCGTTTCTCGCTGAACGTAACACGGCCTAACCCCTCTCCCTCTCTCTACCACCCCTACCCCCTTCCCCTGTTCCCCACCCCTTACACTTTGTTAAGGGGACCATCAGGGACTGACGGTTTAGTTTGGAATTTAAAACAGCTTCTCATTAGTGTGGTATATACGAATCATATTCAGAGTGAACCAACAGGAGGGGTGCAAAGGTCGCTGCATGTGCAAGCATGCATGCATGCATACAGGCCTTTGCCCGGTCAATATCGTGGGTTTTAAATGTTCCCACTCGGTTTTATATAGAACCCACCAGTTAATAAGAAAATGTTGCTGTCGGGGCGCATTTTATCACCATTCCCTTCCCCTACTCTCGCAATGCCTTCCCTTCCCTTCCCCTCACGCCACCTTCTCTTCCTCTCCTGCTGCCTTCCCTTCCCATCACGCTGCCCTCCCTTCCCTTCATGCTGCCTTACTTTTCCTTCCCATCACACTGCCTTCCCTCCCCCTCCCCCTCATGCTTACCTCCTCCCAAACCCCCCTCTCCACCCCCCATGGACATCTCTGGGCAGTCTCTGCATGCTGTATTAACATGCTGTTTTGACATACCTCATTTTGTTCAATCCTGTACTATCCCCCTGCCCGCTTCTCCACTAGTCCCACTACCAAATGCAAGACGAGAACCCCTTTCCTCTTCATAAACCCACTCCACACTTCCCCCTCCCCCTCCTCTCTTCCCCATCCCCCTCGCTCCCACCATGCCTCCTGGAGTGTATAGCGAGGTTTGGTGAGGCATTGCTCTCCCCACTTCCAAGCTCCCCCTTCCTCATCAGCTCCTAGCTCCCCCACCCCTCCTCACTCCCCCCTTCCTCCTCTCTCTGCCCTCCTCCCTACTCTCTCTCCACTCCTCTTCCTCCTCTCTCTTCCCCCCATCCCTCCTCTCTCTGTCTCCTCCCTCCTCTCTCCCCCCTTCCTCCTCTCTCTCCCATCTAGCCCTTTCTCACCATTCCCTTAATATTCCCATCAGCAAAGCAACAGGTTGTATTTGCTGGTAACGGATATTTCGCAATAAGTGAGAACATTTGTCTGTTTGAGTTCATGAAGACATGATGGTGAATTTGTGATTTTAATGGTTGCTGTTAATTTGTGTTGTGAGAAGTAGCTAAGTGAATAAAAAAAAAGGCCTGGCTCTCGTGTCTGTGCATTGACTGCAGTAATCAGATTACTGCTTCCCATCAAAATTAAAGTGTGCTCGGAGATTCGACAATATTGCCACAATTAGCAGCCAGCAAGGCACTTTCTTTACAGAGTAAGGTCACCATACAATCAACATCTTTGATGGTGAAAGAAGAACTATTCGTTTCTTCTGTTGCTCTGGCGAAGGGTTAACCACCAAAACGTCAATTTCTCCATACTTGCCACTGTGGTTAGCATCCCTCAATCAATGTTCTGTTCATTTAATCCAACATCTTTGATGGTTATATCAGTGAAACACACATCTGATTGTGTCCATACTTCGTAGTGGCAGATCCCTTAATTTGGCATTGACAAATATTTGTTCCAGCCAACCATGATTAGTCATTGAGAAAGAAGAGTGAAAGTGCTCGTTTAGTTGGTTTGAACATGCGACTCTTTTGGGGATGTTTCTTTGTTTGATTGCTTTCTGACAGAATAACGTGCATCATGTTGAGAACAGATTATGTATATTTGAAAATCCCGTGTTAATTATTCATATTTTATGGATATTTGTTCAGGACAGTTGCAGGTGACCTTTTCTTCAACTATTCATGCCACCAAAAAATATGATTTTAGGCCATCCACCTGTACTGCTGGACTCTTTTTTGTTTTTTTCTTTTTTTTTTCTTCCTGGAATTGTGGCCTCCAACAAGCTGCATTTTATCCCTGAATATTAAAGTTTGCAATAGTTGATTAACATAAAAATTCCTCAATGTCAGAATTACTTGATATAATTATTTCATCAACTTTATTATTTGACCAAAGCATAAATCGCATTTTAATTCAATAGTTGTAGCAGTGTGGCTGTGAAGGAAGTGCCGACACCAAGTGTTGCTTAAACTTAACGTTTGATACTTGTGGCATTCAAGTGCACTGTATACTCAATCAATCTCTTTAACACAAAAGCATTTTGGGGAGCAAGTGATAAAGGAATCACATTGTCGTTGACATTAAATTAATTTGATTTGAGATATCATACTTTACATTTCAGTAATTCAAAAGGTTTGCCATGCCGTTGATTGAATGATTGTTTCAATAGTTGATTATGTTGGCTCTAAAACCAAAGCACTCAATTCTTAGAGTGATTTCACATTCACCCACCTAATTATGCTGTGGAAAAAAAAAATAGTCTTTGTCTTTGTTGTTTCGCTTGACATTTTTTCTTAAAAGCTGTACTCGTAAAAAAAAAAATAATATATAAATATATCTATATATACAGTATATATTATTATTGGAGACCTTCATAAGCCCTCAAAGCAAATATTTCCACCTTCATGACAAATGAACACAAAAGCTGCGAAAACCAGTTTCCTGATTAGTCTTTGGCATCTCTTTGACAAACACATATGGTACTCCAACTTTACCGTTTTTTCTTTTACTCTACAAACATTGTGCATTAAAAGGTGAACAGTCATTAAATTTGAATGTAATTCTGAAAATTCAAAACAAGTGGGAGCAAGTAGGGTTGGAGTGGGGGGGGTGTTCAAAATATATGCAAATGATACAGGGTGGTCAAAGAAGAGGTTGATGCCCCCCCCCTAGACTTTTTGTCCTATAATTATATTTTTACAAACTTGTCTTTTATATTGTACGACAGGTATGGATTCCATAGCTGAGAAGATGTAGATCACAACATGCATAAAGATTATTACTCTTACACTAAAGATGAGCATGCAATGGACAATACAACATAAGACATTTTCATTGGAAATCTACTTCCGAACAGTCATTTAAGGAAATTCAAAAAGTTCAAAACCAATTTCAACTGCAGAGAAGCCCTGTCTAAGCAAACAATGTATTTGTGGCTAAAGAAGCTCAGGAAGAAGGGGACTGTGATAAACCTTAATTCAAAATCCCAAGACCAGCAGAATCAACATGAAATTTCTCTCATAGAGGAATGAAAATTTCATTTCTCTCTCGTTTTAACATACAGTATATTGATTCATGCAAATTCTGTAGTATCATTGATTTATTTATTTTTTTAAATAATGTTTTAACACTTTTTGTGATCAATGTATTTTTTTTAACCACCCTGCATGTATAATAACAATTGTTTAAGACATGCCAAAAAGATGTAATAAAGCATGTGTTAAAAATTATTTGTATATATTTTCTTACTAAAAACAACATTTTATACTTGTACATTGAAAATAAAAAATGTCAGCCTGTGTTGGACTGCTTTAGGTTTGTGGAATATTTTGAACAATAGTCTTATCTCAAAAACATTTGTACGACTTTGAAAAACATTTCTGACCAAACCAAACCAAACTTCGTACCTGCAGGGCTTTTATGGGATGCAAAATTCAAGGCTCATCGAAAAACGAGTTGATGAAAGGCCATAAAACAGGCAAAATAGCAACAGTGGCTCAGCGGGATCACATTTGGATGCAAGGGAATGAACTAACAACAAAAGAGGATAGAGAAGGGGAGGAAATACCATAAACTGCAACGATCCGAGATCAATAGCCGACTTTATTAGGTTTAATGGAAGTAGAAAAGTTTGCATATCAGAATGGGGGATATCATCATATAGTAACACTGGAGAAAAGATTGGGATTGAACCATCTTTGGAATTCAGTTCCACAAATTACAGGAAAAAATATATAACAGAGTGGAGATTTGAGGTAAACATAGATCTTCAGAGTTTAAACCATGTGTGGGTCACTGAAAACAACACATGAATCCTTGAAATGTTCTGAAGGTTTGCAGAAGAAGAATATAGGAGAGCTGACAGTAAAATGGAGATGCCACAAACATGTCTGTGATATGAGAGCACCAGGCTTTGTGTTTCTTGCTTATCATGGGAGATGCCAATAATGTTGAGAGCTTGAGATTCTACAGAATCCAGGAGAAACAGAAGTGATACTGGATGTGTCACCAGCTAATAGTGGAGAGCAACACTCCATTGTTCTCCAGAAAAATGCCTTGTTAGCTGTTTTATTTCAAGGATTTCCATCTTTTTATTATAAGAGATAGTCGCAGAAATTTTCTCTTTCCATCCACCTGATTGCCAATAGTTTGATCCAACTTCATGGTGGAGCTGTAGTTCAGCTGTTGTATATCTTCATAGACTTCTCAACACTACAGGTGCCTCTTCATCCTTATTGTAAATCATGTATGAACTGTTATCGAGGAGAATATAATATATCTATAATATAATATCTTGTAATAAATATAACATGTACTGTTATGAAGGAGAACTGAATATACCTAATATACAAAGCTCTTTATAATCACTGACTCACTGTGTTGTCATTTATGTATATATATATATATATATATATATATATATATATATATATATATATATATATATATATATATATATATATATTGTTACGGATCCGGGGTGGCGGGAATCTGACCCGGTCCCTGGTGCCACCCTCGCCACCACCGTCTCCGGGAGTCTATGACGCCGGCCGGCTCGGCACAGGCCTCGGGTCACGCATCTTTAATCGTGATACCAACGTAATCCTGTACCTTATCAGTTGGGGAGATAGAACCCCTAGTTACAGACTGGCTTTGTCAGTGACCGAGCGGAGTCTACCAGTCTGTAACCATTTTGGTCTTGTATGCCAATCGAATGGATCGTTCCTCGACGCAACGCGCATTAATCCATAGCGGCAACTTCATCAGAATTAACCACATTTATTGGGGACATCAGGGATCACAACACAAGCAATAACACGACAGTGGTTTTATTAACAATCAACCCGTTCTTAACTAGGGAACCACGGCTAAAAGGTTTCGAGGGGATTACTACGAAATATGCCGAATACAACACATGCAAACAAACATGCATGCAGGACAAGACTGAGTACTTGGTGATGGCTCATGGACGAGAGGACCGTGTCTCAAAAGCACGAAGGTCGCTCGTAAAAAACAGTGGGTTTCCACGGGTTCGAACTCCCGCTCGAACGTGCCGCACAGCAAGAAATGGCGGCACAGCACTCCAGCTCCCGCCCAAGTCACTGCGTGCACGGTTCTCCTCAGCGCGCTCCGGCTCCGCGCCGCGTCGACGATGCAAGATCGCCGATCTCTCTCCAGGGTTCAGCACACGAATCCCGGCCTGGCCTGTTCTCCATACAAGGTCCCAGTCGAGGTCCGAGTTCCGCAGGCGGATCACAACGTGTCGAGCCGTGAGGTGAGCAAGGACCGTCAGACGCTCCGGCGTATCCTCTCCGGCCTTCCCGCCTCGAAGCCCGACTCCCGCTTCGTCCCCTCAGTTCCTCTCAAGGTCGAATCACCGACGTGCAGGTCGGTTCAGGGTCTCTCCCGGCAGACCCAACTCGGTGCCTCCTTCGTTCACTCGTTTCGAAGCGACTCCAAGCACGCCTCGAGAACCCGGCTGTTCCTCAAACACACCACCCCTTTTGTCCCCTTTTCTTTTCTCCTTCGAGTCGTAAGGTGAATCGATGTGCAGGTTCCGCTTTCTCTGCCGGTCGATTCACCACTGCCTTTTTCTTTTCTCTCTCGCCTCGACACACGCCTATCTCGGCGACTCCCTGACCAAAGGCTCCTCCCCTCACGTCACTTCCTGTCCAAGCCACACCCCTCGCTCGAGGCCACTCCTCTCAGCCGACTGGGAGGGGCCTAGTCCGGAATGAGGAAGGAATAACAGCGATCTCTCGTTTCACCACCATAGCACGAGCACAAAAACAGTCCGTTACACCTCCCGACACACACATATCGTCCCTTATACCACACAACCTATCTATGCATTAATTTAATGGGGGAACTGAGCTAATTCTATACTTAGTATCCTATTAAGGGCCATTTCCGGAACAATATATACTAGCCGAAACCCCGTCACAGACGGATTCCGTCCATTCAATCACCCTGACCAGCTCACCTATAATCGAGGGACATGGACTGGACAGGGCGTGCTTGCCCCCGCCTACTCATCCCCCGCCCCTGCCCCACCCCCCCCACCTTCAATTTTCTTACCCCCGCCCAAAAATTTAATTACGGCGGCCCCGCTTCCGCCTCTTCACTCCCCGCACACACACACACACACACACACACACACACACACACACACACACACACACACACACACACACACACACACACACATACACTGGTCTCTTGATTCCCCGCCCCACTTGCCCCCGGGCCCCCCTCCCCTGTCCACTCCCTCACGTTCAACCCTGCTTAATTTACCCCAGCCCCCACCCACTCATCCCCTGCCCCATCTCCCGCTTTCAATTTGCTAATCCTGCCCAAAAATGTGCTTACCTTGCCCCCCGCATCTTCACTCCCTGCCCCCGTCTCTTCACTCCTCGCCCCCGTCTCAACGAAAAGTGTTTATTCTGCTTCAGAGTTGAAAGTTGACTCTTGCCACTATGTGCGATGCACTCTTACAGGTACGAAGTTTCTTTCAGTCCAGGTCACAGTACCGAGAAAAACGTGACGCGACCGCGAGGAGGAGCACAAAATTGGTCCTTCAGTATTAATATATAGAAGATACAATGTTTCTTGTTACATTTTTTTGTGTCAAATTCACATTCTGAGGTAGTCAGCACGTGCAGAAGAGGGTTTTACATTGCAGATGCTATTTTTGAGGAGTGGGATTACACCTCTCAGCAGGTCTGTCGACGACAGACGTAATGACGTCAGCGAATGACCGATGATGTCATGACGTCCAAACGCCTCTCATCAGTGACGTCACACGTCGCCATGTAAACGAATGTAAAACGAAAAGTGTTTATTCTGCTTCAGAGTTGAAGCTTGACTATCGGCACGATGTGCAATACACTCTTACAGGTACGAAGTTTCTTTCAGACCAGGTCACAGTCCCGAGAAAAACGTGACGCGACCATGAGGAGGAGCACAAAATTGGTCCTTC
>NC_140964.1:97929671-97937171 GCF_056783735.1 Eptatretus burgeri | reverse complement strand
CTGCCATTCTCTACCAAATATCCCCATTTTACTGAACCTGCAAATCCCTCTTGTCCAGCATAAGTCATTAGCACTAAATCGGCAGCCTTGCTTTCTGTCGACTTCTCTTTCTCCAGGCACCTGACGACTTATTTATGAGAGCTGACACCAGTCGATGGTGGTCGTGTCATTCCGATTACTTACAGCCTAACAGCTTTAGCACGAAATGCAAGTGGATTCCACGAAGTTGCTTTCTCACACACTGCATAGCAAGTCAATAACTGATGGAATCCTTCAGGAACTATACAGTATATGTGTTTCCATTAAACACAATTAGGGTGGCAGGGGGGGACAAAAGTAAAATCATAATAAATGAATCCACAGTTGATGCCTCCCAATGGCGTACAGCTACTTAAAAGTGTCTAAGGATTGTAATAAAGGGTTTGCAAACAAGAAAAAGGTTGTAGTAAGGTAATTATTATTAAATAGTACTTAATTGATTGTGCTTGTCGTGATCGTGACAGCTGCACAGCGTGTATGGTTAGTGAGACTTTCGCATACATCTTTAAATATTTGCCACAGGCATCTTTCTCTCTTGACTTGTTTTTCTGTTTTGTAATGTGCATATGCCAATTGGAAAACAGTTATTGAAGGTCATGCAAGTGAGAAAAACAAATGCACTCTTTCTTCATAACCAAGCACATGCATGTGTGAACTGTGACACATACTAACATAATGAATATGTCCAACATGCACGAGTGAGCACATACACACACAAACACACACACGTGGGTTTCATCTCCATATGCAGGTTTCAGGAGGTGGAACGGAGCCCTCCCAAGTCTCAAAGTATCCACCTTCGTGTGTGTGTGTGTGTGTGTGTGTGTGTGTGTGTGTGTGTGTGTGTGTGTGTGTGTGTGTGTGTGTGTGTGTGTGTGTGTGTGTGTGTGTGTGTGTGTGTGTGTGTGTGTGCATGTCATTGGTTATTAACTCTATACGTGGGTTTTGGAAGTAGAAACGGAGTCTTCCCATGTCTCTAAGCATCCACCTTCATGTATATGTGTGTGTGCAAGTTGCGATTGTTGACTGCTATCTCCACGCCTTGGTGGGTTTCATGAGATGAACAGAGACCAACCAGGTCTCAAAGTATCCATATCCATAACACACAAACACACAGATGCAAACAAACACACAACTGAATATTCAGATATTTTTCCCCAGACAGTTTGGACAGTTTACAGTTTTGTACACTTTGATTTTTATGTTTGTGTTACCAAAAAAACAATCGTGGTTCTTCTTCATGACCCTTGGTGTTTGGTCTACTTCAGCTAATTACCATAACACAAACCATATACCACCTCACTACATCTCACCCAACCACCACCCCTCCCTCTCCTCCCACTCTCCTTCACCCCAACCTTTCTGACTCATGTTCACTTGTTTGCCACAAATTATCTTTTTATGCCTCCGGTGACAATGGCGCCGGTGGCATTATGTTTATGGATTGTCTGTCTGTCTGTATGAACGTACATGCGTATGTTCTGTTTTCTCTGCTACCGCTTATCCGATTGACATAAAATTTAGAGCACAGATGTGACTCATCATGCAGAATTTTGTCACGATAATTATGACGTCATAAGTCACGTGGTGTGGTAGCCATGTTGGAAAAAAGGAAAAACTTTGGACCTCTGTATCTCCTAAACCGCAAAATGAAAAAAAATTGAAACTTGGCACCTGGCAACTACTCTGCATGGAAAATAAGAGCTATTTTACTATGACGTCATTGGTGAAGTGGTATCCTTGTCAAATTTTGACAAATGGAACGCTGCATTTGATCAGTATGAAAATTTGTGAGGTTCTCAGGAAATATTTCAACTCCGAAAAAATTGACGTCATCCGTCATGTGGTTTGGTAGCCGTATGGTTAAAAATATATCTAAAAAATCTTCTACAGAACCGCTTTATAGATCGAAGTGAAACTGCACACAAATGATTGACGATCCATGCTAAATAAGCTTTGATAACTATGACATCATAGGTCATATGGTCTAGCAGCCATCTTGGATTTACCCTCAAAGCTTCAAAAATCTTCTTCTCCAGAACAACTCGACAGATTGAGGGGAAACTTCACAGACATGTTCCCCATGACTTGCGGATATTAGGTTAATAAAGAATAATTGATGTTACCTGGTTCGGTAGCCATATTAGATTGAAGAAAAAATATTAAATAATGTTTTCTCTGGAACCGCTTATACAATCGAAGCAAAATTTATGAAGTATCATCAAACCATATATCTGCACAATGAGAAAATTATGACATCATAGGTCACATGGTGAAGCAACTATATTGGATGGAAAAACGAATCTTACCCGATCAAAACTAAACTTCACAAACATGATCCTCCACCAATTCTTGAGCAGAGTCCAATTTTTTTTAATGCCATTGGTCAAATGGTTTGCAGACATGTTAGTTTTAAAACCAAAAATATAAAAACCTTTTTCTCCAAAACCGCTTATCAGATCAATATGAAACATGTTGTTTCCATGGAGCAAGGGCACTGAATCACAAATGCAAATTTTTGTGTCAATTGCTATTTCAGTTTCCGAAATATAATTTTAAAAATATTTTCTTTGAAACCAATATGGCTGCCACACCACATGCCTGATGACATCATTTTTATGTCAAATGTATGCAGCAAGGACAGTAGATCATAACTGCAAAGTCTAGTATTGATAGGTTAAACGGTTTCATAGAAATAGTTCTTTAATTACATCTTTAAAACAAACGTGACTGCCCACATCATGTGAATGATGAGATCATTGTTATATAAAATATTTGTAGCAACAGTAGTGGATCATCACTGCAAAGTCTCACATCGAAAGGCTAAGCGGTTTCAGAGAAACATATTTTTTAATATGATCTCGGCATGGGGAATATTGGTTGAAAATTTAAACATCATCAGTCACATGGTCTCGCAGCCATGTTGGACAAAAAGGCTTATCCGATCAACGCGAAACTCCAACGACATGATCGGCTCCCCATTCTGAATTTGATTTGATAAAGAGGACGTTGTGGGTCAGGTGTCTGATCAAAGCGGGGCGGCATTGTTTTTTTTTACCATGGAAATTTCACGAAATTTTCACCATAGTTGTGACTACTCATGTAGAATGTTTTTTGTGATAACTATGACATCATAGGTCACGTGGTGTGGCAGCCATGCTGGAAAAAAAGAAAAACTTTGGACCTCTGCATCTCCGAAACCACTCCATGGAAAAAATTGAAACTTGGTACATGTGAAGTACTGGGGAAACAATGGTGATTTTTTGTAATGATGTCAAATATGGCTTCCTTATGACATCATAATTTCATGTATGAAATGCTTTATCCGATCAGTATGAAAATTTGAGGGTCATCTAAGGCTAAATTGTAATTGGCAAAAAAAATGATGACATCATCGGTCACGTGGTTTGGCAAACATGTTGTTTTTAACATAAAACCTTCAAAAATCTTCTCCATAATGGCTGAACAGAATGCGGCAAAACTTTAAAGGTGTGATTGCCTATCCATGAGGAACCAAAAGTTCTCCACCGATGATGTCATTGGTCACATAGTTTGGCAGCTATGATTTTTTTGAAGAATACAATTTTTTAATCTTCTTCTTCAGGACATCTTGACAGATTGAGGGGAAACTTCACTTACATATTCCTCAAGCCTTGAAGATACCAAGGTGTTCACAAATAATAAATAGGTCACATGGTCTGGCAGCCATGGTTTGAACAAAAAAAAATTTTTTTTTCATCTTTCTCTTGAATCGCTTAATCAATCAATGTGAAACGTCAGTTATGACTGAGTAGATATGTGGAATATATGTTTTAAATTTCAACCTCATCAGATGCATGGTCTGACAGCCAGAATGATTTAATATTTTAAATCTTGGTTCCGGAATTTAAATAAAACTTGGTACATGTATGTATAATGTTGTAATAATGTGGGCGGAGGCATATCTGCCGACATTATGACGTCGAAGGTTGTAGTTCTCGTTTGGTTTTGTTTTACTATGTCATTTTATGCTTACAATGTCCTTTATTGCATATATGCATTTAATTAAATAAGTAATATTTTCACAATTTGGATCCACTTAGTAAATTTGTCATTAGAATATGTTTTCAATAAGAAAAAAAAACTTTTCTTGACGAACAAAGGCAAACATAACTGCACTTCAGGTAAGGGAATGTAGTCAGAAAGGCAAGAGGGGGAGACAGCAAAACATAGCCTAGAGCATAGCAGTTTCGTCTGGATCATTGAACAGAGTACTGGCGCTTGGAATAAATACAATTCCTCTGCCCTTTTCCATTCTTCAGCAGCCAACCAGGCAATCCCTCATCACATCTTGGAAGTACCCTTGTCCAGATTACCGTTCTCTTAGCTGTTTTTCCTGTCTTCCTCTTTCCATTTACATTGGTGAGACCACAAGCAAAATATTCCTTGATTACCAGGTACTTATCTGCAATGTAAAACAAAAAGTGTTCCTCAATTTCATCTAATTTTTCTGAATATTTTCAGAAATTGCTCCCAACAATATAATTTGAAATACTGTATGGTAGGGCATTGAAAAACTAAATAAATGATAAAGAAACAAATACCACAAAGAGATAGAGAAAACCGATATTAAACTATTTTCCCACAAATAACTATTTGTACAAAATAACTATTTCTTGCAGCAAGAATACGAAAACGGGAAGGGTATCGAAGTCAAAGGAAAGAAAGCATGCTGGGACCACATATGATCAGAGTTTTTCAATAACATTTTCAACATTGAAATGTTATATTTTGAAACTTAAGGCTTTAAAATAACTGTTTGGTTAGACTCACTTTCTGTTTCATTAAGGACTCCCCAAACTCAGCAACCCTCTTCTCCCCCCCCAAAAATTATATATATATATATATATATATATATATATATATATATATATATATATATATATATATATATATATATATATATATATTTGATAATATTGTGCCAATCCATATTTAAAGATCTTCTGGACGAATACATCAAATTTTAGAAAGTCTGTCCTAGTTTTGAAATTGAAACAATCCATCCTCTTAACTTTCTTTCGAAAATTATGCACTGTTGATTGGGGAAGCACAATGTGATGGAAATGTCATGGCGAACCTCGACTACCCAATAACTATTCCCCATTTCAGGTCAATTAGCTCTTTATCTCTTGAAATCCTGATTACAGTGGTGCTTCAGTGCTAACAGCACATCTTTAAAAAACACATTCTGCTTAATAGTCATTTCGCAAAATGCAGCTTGAAGGTTGGGAAAGTCTTTTTCAGGGGTTATATATATATTTTTTCCCCATCAATCTAAAATTCACGGTGGAGCATTTACTGAAAGCACATTGTTACTTTCTGGATGAAGACGTTAGTAGATATGTTTTAACATGAACATGATTTGCAAGAATATGAGTAGACAATGGACAGATAAATATAGTTTATTGGATATGAACCTGTTAACATATGAAGCATTCATATCATCATAATGAGATGTTGGTTCAGATGGAATTGTTAAGCAGTCCAACCTAGATTTGGCTGTAGGGTCCCAATAGTTTTAGTAACATATTGCATCGCTCTGAAATACTAACTTTGTGATTCTTCCATGTAATTGTTATGAAATATGCCATTGAATCTGTTATTAGGAAGGCAGCTTAAACAACGTTTTAAAAAAGCTGGATAAAGTGCCTGGATTGATGATGTATGCATGATACAAGTCGTGGGGTTCAAATGTAATATGTACTTTTGTAGTTCCGAGCTCCCTGATCACCATGAGGCAGTGAGCCAAGACAACCGATTGGTGGTGGATTGGGACAAAAGAAAAAAACGAATTTGGCTATGTAGCTTATGTTTAAACATCAGCAAGGAATGGGATTTTTTTTTATTCCTACAAAATTGAGGCTCATGGAAGAGCAAGGTGAGGTTGGGTATGAACTAAGGTGAGGGAAACTCATGGAGACAATAAACAAGGGAATGAACAAACAGGAAAAGAGGGGAGAGAGAGAGAGAGAGAGAGAGAGAGAGAGAGAGAGAGAGAGAGAGAGAGAGAGAGAGAGAGAGAGAGAAAGAGAGAGAAAGAGAGAGAAAGAGAGAGAGAGAGAGAGAGAGAGAGAGAGAGAGAGAGAGAGAGAGAGAGAGAGAGAGAGAGAGAGAGAGAGAGAGAGAGAGAGACACACACATATTGAGCCTGCAAGTCAGAGGAACGGAAAAAGAAGGGTTAAATGTGGTTTAAATAAAATTGTGCAGAGGGGTGGGGGATGACATGAGATGCTGGTGTACCACCCGTTTGAAGCCCTGGAGGGAAGAGTTTGGAAGAAGCAGCATCTGGAATGTGGTTTCACACACGAGAGAAGCCACAAACAAAAGAGTTGAGGTGTGCAGTTTGAAACAAGACACTAATTGTTCATTTGCACCTATATTTTCTGCAACTCTTCTTGCACTTTCTGAAGCAATGCTTCCATTATCTCATTGTTACCTCATAGTACAGTTGGGCTTGGAGCACATGCTGGAACCATGCTGTGCTCTTTTAGTTATTTTGTCTGACCACAACAGAGTGCAAGTGGTCAGACAAAAAGTGTAACATGTTTGTTTATCAAAGCAATTGCATTAAATTTTCATCGATGTTTTCTCGAGTTTATTTTAGTCAACTGTGGTTTATTTTATCACAGATTGCGAGAGTTAATTGTTGGCATTTTGTTTCTTCAGTGAATTTGTTTCTAATTTGTTTGTCACCAATTTATGTGTCTGCTGTGTTTCACTTCAATCAGAGGTTCCTGCAGTTAATTGTGTTTCACTTGAAGTTGGTTGTTTGGATTTCATTTTCCAATTTATTGCATTTCATTTTGAGTCAAGTGCTTGTACAATATTTTCTGCATGTTACAAATTCATAATTCATTCAAGCATTCCTTTGTTTTTATGCATTAATTATTTTGGTAATCCACACATCTTTGAACAACTGAATCCTTGGAAATGGAGCTTGCTGTTTTTTTTAACCACTTATTCTCCAAAATTTCCCCCGCTGTTCTCTCACATCCCAGCAACTCCAGGATGCACGTATTCTTCCCGTAACCACAACCTTGGTTCAACACCCAAAATCCAAGCTGAATGCTCAGCTCAACTACTTAGTTCCATAATTATTCCATCTTTGGCACTACCTTCCAGAGGCCATTCTTTCTCAATCTTCCCTCCAGGTATTCATGTAGGTAGGGCAATGCCACCTTGTGTCATCCCCCATCCTGACCCATGATCCTTCATTACGACCATTAACCTTTCCTCACCCGACCATATTACTTGCTGCTTTCATATATGTATTTTTTTTTTATATCTATATCTCTCTCTCTCTCTCTCTCTCTCTCTCTCTCTCTCTCTCTCTCTCTCTTTCTCTCTCTCTCTCTCTCTCTCTCTCTCTCTCTCTCTCTCTCTCTCTCTCTCTCTCTCTCTCTCTCTCTCTCTCTCTCT
>NC_140964.1:97922171-97924671 GCF_056783735.1 Eptatretus burgeri | reverse complement strand
TATATATATATATATATATATACATATATATATATATATATATATATATATATATATATATATATATATATATATATATATATATATATATATATATATATATATATATATATATATATATATATACATATATATATATATATATATATATATATATATATATATATATATATATATATATATATATATATATATATATATATATATATATATATATATATATATATATATATATATATATATATATATATATATATATATATATATATATATATATATATATATATATATATATATATATATATATATATATATATATATATATATATATATATATATATATATATATATATATATATATATATATATATATATATATATATATATATATATATATATACATATATATATATATATATATATATATATATATATATATATATATATATATATATATATATATATATATATATATATATATATATATATATATATATATATATACATATATATATATATATATATATATATATATATATATATATATATATATATATATATATATATATATATATATATATATATATATATATATATATATATATATATATATATATATATATATATACATATATATATAGGGCCGCGGGTTGGGTGAGAAGACCACCGGGGTCGGGGTGGGAAGCTTTCTCGGGAACCCACCAGACCCCAGAATTGCAGGCCGTCGCACATGGATAATTCCGTTGTTGGGGGTCGGGTATCGCTGGCAAGCACGACCGCTAGGTGGAGCAGTAGAGTCCGCTCCACCGAACACCCGGAATTCAGATGGTTACCCTCGGATAACTCCGACGGTACGGGTCCCTTACAGGACCGTGAATCGTCAATAAATCAACCGCGTGGGCACAGGGTTATTTGCCACACTTCAAAATACCTAGAGGCCCATGTGGCGAGCTACCGAGGGATTCACACCCTCGACGGGGCTCGAACGGGACGAGTTGTTGGCGTGCTCGACCCGTACGTAACCCGAGCGGATGGTTAACAAGGTCCCGTCAGTCCAAATGTACATCTACAACAGCAACGGCCATTTTAATCACCCAACACGCACTGTGCTAAGCCAATGAAGGAAAGGACAAGGATGAGCTGAAACATTGAACAAATGGATATTTATTTACAATAATCGGGGAAGCTACACATAAAGGGCAGAGTTAAACCAATTATAAAGGATGCAAATAATGTACAGCAAAAGCACTTAACCAGTTCTACTTAGACAAGACAGGCCTGCACACAGACACACACCCAAAGAAAAGAGATGGACCTCAACGGTCTTTATTATTCCTTCAGCTCGGAGGGAAGTCAAGCTGAGGGAAGAGAACGTGGCTGGCAACCTGGGCCGCGAGCGCGCGGCTGGTCGTCCACTCCTTCCCGGAGCTCCAGTCACCAAAGGACGGACCAGGGCAGCCGAATCCAGTGGCGGCGAGACGAGGTGAGGGATCGCTGCGACGAGCCCAGAGCCAGCGACGAGACGAGGGCAGACAACCAGACTAGCGCCAGTGAGATGAGACGAGATCAGCACCAGCGAGATGAGACGAGATCAGCGCCAGCAAGATGAGACGAGATCAGCGCCAGCGAGATGAGAGCAGACAGGGCGCAATCCTCCTCCTCGCACTCATCCCAACAACCACCACACTTCTTTTTCAGGAGGGAGGGGCTTCTTCTCCCCACCACTCGCCTCCCGATTGGTCGGATCCATCGCGCGATTCCCTGGCCGTCCTCCATTGGACAGGCCCGCGGTAGGCAGGGCAGCTCCCACCCCTCTGGGCGGAGGCCCGAGCGGAGGTGTTTGTGTCTCCGTCCACCTTCTCACCTCTGGCCACTTGCCTAATGGCGATGGTGCTGAGTCGGAAACCGGGTGGGTGAGACGCCCGCTCCTTGCTGATTGGCTTCGAGGGACGCCATGCCTATGTTAGGCTCCGCCCACATGCGTGCTTGCTGGCGAGCGTGCGAAGAATGCCACGAGCATTATGGCATCAGGATGGAGCGAAGGTGTTGTTGTTGTTGTGGTACGGGGTGTAAAAATGTAAAAGAAAACCCTAACTATCAAAATAACTCTGCAGCGCACGAACATTTAATTCCCATTAGACTAGGGATGGACCTTAACGAGAAACACACACTTACCGATATAACTGTTGTATAGGGACCTGAATGTTGAGTCTTCATGGCTTCCAGATTCGCAACACCGTGATGCGGCGGGTCGCAAACCGACCGTGACACGGCGGGTCGCAAAACGACCGTGAACGCCAATAACTCAACCACGTGACTTAGGGTCCTCCGTCTAGTTAATCCGGTCACTTAAAAATAACCACGTGGTCTAATTACCGGGGGGCATGCCCTCGGTACGCCTTGTGCAAACCAGATCACTTTACCAAATCAGATGCAGCGAGCGACACTGCCAAGGACGTACTGGCTAAAAGGAACGGATCATTGGGAATAAAGTCCCGGC
>NC_140964.1:97859671-97917171 GCF_056783735.1 Eptatretus burgeri | reverse complement strand
ATGGCGTGGTTGTTGTGATGCTGTTTGTTTGAAATAAAAGATAGAAAAAGAAAAACGTCTAACTCAAAGCGTCGCAGCCCGGATGGATCACATAAATTTCCCTCTATACAACGGGTTTGGGCTAATTGCACATGTACCTATGGAGATATCTCACCTAAGGGCCCTTTATGGTGTAATGCGAATTTCCACTCTCGGTCCTAGCCGCTCCTCTAGGTCCCGCGCACATTTGGCCTACGGGCCTGTCTGCCTCCTTGTCTGTGAGGGTGGCTTCTTTCTTTTGCTTTTGTGTAAATGTGTGTTGGCGCCGTCTGTGAAGTAAAACTGTGTAAGTGTTGCCGTGTGTACGCGTTAGTCGGTTGTATTACATTTGCTTTTTGTTTATGGCTGTATATACGTGCTTTCCGTGTGTCGCGTAATAAAGTGCTTGCATGTTGAACTGTGCCCGTTTCGCTTCGTCTCCTTCCTTATGGGGGAGAGGGAGGGGAGAGAGAGGAGGGAGGGGATGGAAGAGGACAGAGGGAGGGGGGAGAGGAGAGGATGGAGAGCGGGGAGTAGGGGGAGAGGGGAGAATGGAGAGGAGAGGATGGAGGAAGGTGAGAGGAAGCGAGGAAGGGGAAAGAGTGAGGAAGGGTGGGGAGAGCTTTGACTCACTAAATGTTGCTATGCACTGCAGGAGGGAGGGGTGTGAGGAGGGGGGTGAGAGAGAGAGAGAGACAGAGACAGAGACTGAGGGGGGGGGAGAGGAAAAACAAGATAGAAAGGTGAGAAGTGGAGGTGTGGTTCGCAAGGAGACTGATATGTTATGCTTAATGACCAAACACACACAATAAAATCTCATGTCAGAAGAGCTGTACACACAATGAGACAACAGAGTTTGGAAAGTAATCCACAGGCACATCTGCAAAAACTATGATATCCCAGTTCCAGATAATTTATGGGAACATGAACCCAAAGCAATTACTGAAAACATGGAAGTTCCGCTCACGTACGACCTCGTGATCCCATCGAGCACGAACATCGAAAACAAAGCATTGTGACCAGATACCATACTTCGGTACAAAAAAAGAGAAGGCATTGCTAATTTAGGTGTTAATACCAGTGTTTGCATGCTCTTGTATGAGTGATTTTGAACTAAACGATGCAGAAATCAAGTTCTCTGTTCTTGCGTATGGCAGCATTGGCTGCCAGGTAGCTATCATTTCTTGGAGCACAGCTGTGCCGCTGAAGCTGTGCCCCTCTACCAGTACAATGGTACTCATTTCACCAACCATGGAAGGGTGACAGTTTGAGTTGACCCCACCTGGTGTAAAATGCAGCAGCCAACAGGGCTCAAACTCAGGACCCTGGGATCCCAAACCAGCCACCCCAACCAGGAAGCCAACATCAGGCTTATGCCAAAGTTGTACCAGTGATAGTTTGAGTGATAGAATGTTGACGAAGTACCAGATCGTTCCGCTCACGTACGACCTCGTGATCCCATCGAGTGCGAACATCGAAAACAAAGCATTGTGACCAGATACCATACTTCGGTACAAAAAAAAGAGAAGGCATTGCTAGTTGAGGTGTTAATACCAGTGTTTGCATGCTCTTGTATGAGTGATTTTGAACGAAACGATGCCAACGATCAAACGATCCAAATCCAAATTAAAACGATCCAAATTAAAATCAAGTTTACCTCCCTGTCTTTGCTTGCCATGACATTCGCTGCCATTGACCATGGATCTGAGATGGAGACTTAATTCCTTTGGTACCAGGACTCTTCGGAGAATCCTCCGCTATTGCTGGTTGGACTTTGTGTCCAACGAGAGGTTGCTGAGAGAGATTCAATGAGATTTGTTACCTGCATAGTTCGTGAGCATCAGATGCGGCTGTGTGGACGTGTTGCTCATTTTCATGAGGCTGATCCTGCTCACCAGATTCTCTCAGCGAGGGAGCCTCGTGAGTTGAGGCGGCCAATGGACCGACCACGTGCCTCGTGGTTGCAGCAGGTTGATCAGCATCTCAAGGAGATGGAGATGGGCCAGGCATCTGCCTGAGGGATGGCCAAACAGAGGCCCATGGAGTATCGACAGAAAGTGGACACAGCGCGCATTGCTCCGGTGCATGCTCCCATACCTGACCTGACCTGATGAAGGCCAACAACCCTGAAATTTGTCCATGGATGTTCCCTCTCTGGAGTGGACTGGTCTATAAAATTGAGAATTTTATTCTCTTCCTGGTATTGGCTGCTGTCCAATCCTACAAAGGTGTTGGGGGTTGTAGCTCTGCTAAGCTCATTCCTAAGAGGAGTATCCTCTGCATCTTTTTCACCAGCAGAGCCTTTTAAAACACCAAATATTGGATTTTAAAATACTAGTACGTGCCCATACATGCGTGGCCGTACGTGCAAAAAAATATATATATATCAAACCGCGAGCCAGAAATAACCACACAGGCCGTTCATTCGCTCTCGCGTGCCCGTACGTGCATGCCCATACGTGCGTGGCCGTACTTGCAAACCAAAAAAAAATAATAATAATAAACCAATGTCACCCGCAGGGTGACCCGTATCTAGCCAAAAGGTGACCACGTGTGACTTCTTTAAGGTCACACTGAGGTGAACAGAGCTGCTATCCACCAGGAGCGACTCCTTGAGGAATATCTGCCTACGAGAGATTCCGATGAGAATCGTTCTTCAGAGTAACCATTAAAAAAATATGCTTTTGCCTCATAATGTCACCAAATGACGTCATAATGTCTCAACCTTGACATATATAGAAAGCACTCATCAAGGTGTTCAATTTGAGGTACTACACGATATGGTTCCTAAAACTTGAAAATTTGACCTTGGGGTCAAATATGTTTGACCTGAGGCGCTAACCGTGCAGGTCAAAGCCAATCGCCACCAAAAATTAATCAGCTGAGCGCCAGACCATGAACTATATTCCCATGAAGTTTGAAGACGATCCGATCAAAATTACTCAAAAAATAAGGGTTTCGTCGACTCCCCTGATTTGCGACAAAGTGACCTTGACCTTTGACCTTGACCTTCAATTTTTTGTGCACTGAAAGGGACCTCTATAGGCCTCTGATATGCGAAGTTACAAAAATTTCCAATGATAACTGTGCTCTGCAGAGTGATTTATACGTGATTACAGACCAAAAAAAAAAAACATATGAAGGTCAAGGCCAATCGCCACCAAAAATTAATCAGCTGAGCGCCAGACCATGAACTATATTCCCATGAAGTTTGAAGACGATTCGATCAAAATTACTCAAAAAATAAGGGTTTCGTCAACTCCCCTGATTTGCGCCAAAGTGACCTTGACCTTTGACCTTGACCTTCAAATTTTTGTGCACTGAAAGGGACCTCCTATAGGCCTATGATATGCGAAGTTACAAAAATTTCCGATGATAACTGTGCTCTGCAGAATTTTTTATACGTGATTGCAGATAAAAAAATAAAAAATTAAAAAAAAAACATACAAGCTGACTAACATATCTTGCAAAACTTCGTTTTGGCAAGATAATAATTTAAAACCACGAGCTAGAAATAACCACACAAGCCGTTCCTTCACTCTCGATTGCCCGTACGTGCGTGCCTGTATGTGCAACCCCCCCCCCCCCAAAAAAACAAAAAAATTCTGTGAGCCAGAAAAAAACACACAGGCGGTTCCTTCGCTCTCGTAAAGGATGACTGGATTGGGGCATTGTGTTTATCTATAAATGCGCATAAGAAATCGAGAAATTATTCGAATACATTAGAGTCATTCCATCTGAAATCACCAAATTTAAGAAAAATGTTCCCAGTTGACCCCCTCAGATTAACTTTAAACTTTCATAAAATAGTTCCCAGGTATCAAAATGAAGCTGCGTAAAATTTTAGGTCCATAGATGCAGTCAACTCCGAGATATTGAGGGTTGAAAATGTGGTTGATGCCCTATTTTTATGGTCGTTGCGAGCATCACAAAATGAATGGCTACTTTTAAACGCCCACAACTTTTTAAATATTAATGCTTGAGCCTTGAAATTTTCAGAGATTATTCTTCTACAACTGCTCTCTAAGAAACAAACATAAAACTGAGTATATCTTGATTAAATTTTATGACCTGATCAGTTGAAATCCAGAAAAAATATGTTGGTTTTGTATGAAGACCCAAATTTGAGACCCCATATATTTTTATTGACCCATCCCAGAAGCTTGAAATTTTTTCATGTAATCACTGTATGGTAGTTGTATTCAAATACATGTTTAGTTTTCTTAATCAGTCATATATAATACAGTCATGATCCCTCAAAAATTGAAAATTTTCATTTTTACCCGAAATTCAGGTGAGGATTGCAAATATATGACAAGGTATACCACTTCAAATTGATCACCATTGGAAAGAGCATATTCAAGTTTACAAAAATGTCAAATATCAAAGTGGTATATTTTAAAAATATATATTTTCTATTTTTTTTTTTAAACTGTTCTTAACACAGTCGTGAATACATGAAGTGTGTGCATGGTGTGGGCACCATGGTAATCATGAATGATTAGTTCCATGATTCAAATTAATAATACAAATATATATCATGTACTGCAATAACAATGTAATAAAACATTTCACGTAAATGATTTGAATAGGTCCTTGATCTGCTTTTCCAAGTCAGGTGCGAGCTTGTACTGCCTCCCAGTTAACGTTAGGGGATCATCAATAACTTTCATCACATAGACCAAAGGAACCCAACAATGTCCTCCCTTGAATGTAACTATATACACTGCTGACATCAGCAGATCAGCCACTATTCCTGAGTTCTGTTTTTAGCTCCAGCCAGATGAGTTAAGCTCAGGCTATTTACAAATGAGAAACAAAGAATTACAAATTCAAATTTCAAAGTATTGTGTTCATGGTATCCTCATAGCAGATGAGATGTATGTACATTGTATATACATGTACTACACATATGCACTACATGTAAAAGGACTGTTCATTAAATAGCACACACAACACGCACAGCACTGGCAGAACATCATTTATTCAAATATTTTTAAAATATTGATAGAAACATTATACCACATTGAAATGTTAGACTTAAGTTAACTTGAATATGCTCTTTCCAATGGTGATCAATTTGAAGTGTTATACCTTGTCACATATTTGCAATCCTCACCTGAATTTCAGGGAAAAATGAAAATTTTCAATCTTTGAGGGATCATGACTGTATTATATATGACTGATTAAGAAAAGTAGACATGTATTTAAATACTACTACCATACAGTTATTGCCTGAAAAAATTTCAAGCTTCTGGGATGAGTCAATAAAAATATATGGGGTTTCAAAGTTGGGTCTTCATACAAAACCAACATTTTTTTTCTGGATTTCAACTGATCAGGTCATAAAATTAAAAGAAGGAAACTCCGTTTTATGTTTGTTTCTTACAGAGCAGTTATAGAAGAATAATCTCTGAAAAGTTCAAGGCTCTAGCGTTAATATTTAAAAAGTTGTGGGAGTTTAAAAGTAGCCGTTCATTTTGTGATGCTCGCAACGACCATAAAAATATGGCCACAACCACATTTTCAACCCTCAATATCTCGGAGTTGACTGCATCTATGGACCTAAAATTTTATGCAGCTTCATTTTGATAACTGGGAACTATTTTATGAAAGTTTAAAGTAAATCTGAGGGGGTCAACTGGGAGGCCTCCGGTGATATGAGGTGGAATGACTCATTGAGTCATCATTATCCGGAAGTGGTGTGTGCCCGTACGGAATGTTCACATGCATTCCAGGAATTATCGCTTGCATTGAAGTAACAATTGCTGTGATACTTTCTGTGATAGAGAGATAGAGATAGAGAGAGAGAGAGAGAGCCCAAAGGATAGAGAGAGAGTGGAAGTGCTGTGATACACACAGAGTTAATTAAAATCCAAATTAAAATCAAGTTTACCTCCCTGTCTTTGCTTGCCATGACATTGACTGCCATTGACCATTGCCACTCCTACGCCACGGTAACGAAGACACCGATCCCCATCGTAACTAGGACGGCACGTGACATCATCGTCGGCCGGCCGTGCACCAGCCTACGGAGCCACGCCTATGCAGCAACGTGTCCTTTCATTGGTTGGTAAATAAATGGCCATAACTAGGGAAGCACTTGTCCGATTAATATCAAGCCTTGAAAAGGCACATCCACAGGGCCCCAGCAATATACCTGGCAAGTTTCAATTAGATCGGACCAGTGGTTGTCGAGAAACAGCGGTCACACACACACACACACACACACACACACACACACACACACACACACACACACACACACACACACACACACACACACACACACACACAGCTGGAATTATAGATAGATTGTGTTGAAGAACTACTTTGGACCACTCAGAATGTCCTACTGTGGATTTCTTCACTGGGGAGTGACCCACATTACACTACGGATCCAGGACTCTTCAAAATCAGAGCCTTCTTTCCTCATGAGCAGGCATCACGAGAAACTGGAGTTTTCTCAGGAGGCTGGTTGTTCTTCAGCTTGGGGGTCCGGGCATTTCATAATCGATTTTAAAATGCAGTTTTCCTTCTACGGTAAATATTCATGAATTTGTATTTCCCAAATTTGCATTAAAAACCTTGAATGCTACCCTTTAAAGTGGCGGTTCAGGAAAAGTGTAGGTCAGGGAGGTGTCGATTGCAATAAATAGAATGGTGTAATAAGATAAACACACACACACACACACACACACACACACACACACACACACACACACACACACACACACACACATACACACACACACACATACACACCTGCATGTGAAGATCAGATGATAAACTGAGATTATGGAGTTGTATGGAAGCATAAAGTCATAAGTGGGCAAGGACACTGCACAAAGCCAAGGCACAGTGCCTAATGCCAGATTTACCAAGAGCTCGATTTAGAGAGGACGTTGAGAAACAGCTCCCAAGACGGTATTACATTTCTTCCATGCATGAGACAACAGCAATATAATAAAAAACATCCTTTGTAAGAGAAGCATAATCTTTTCATCCAACCAATCAATATGTTGCCATGGGGATCATGGTGATCTCTTGAAGCAGGATCTTTGCCTTCAACGTTGGACAAGACAAGGTGGTGGTGCTCTGCAACATTATTTCTATGTACACTGCAAAATAGCTCAGATTATTATCAATTTCAATACAGAGAGGAGGTGTATAAACACATCAAGTAATAGGATATGCCTCTGCATAACAAGAATTATGTTTTCAAATAATCCATCATTTTTCACATTGGATGACAAGGATGAAATTATGTGAGGTGTTCATACAGAGTGATGAGGTATGTTGTATCAGTGATGATTTGGAACATTATATTTCAACCAAAAAATACATCGCTGCTGTTGTATACTTCTTTCCCAACCTCATATCATTCAGTATAAAAATGCATTTGCCCCTTTGGACCATGCCGTGAGGTATATAATTATGTGGATTTTTCAGTGTTTGTTGGTAATATTGCTCTCACTCCCGATAGAGTGCGACTTATTTTGTCTGACAATCTCACGAAGGATTAAAAGGATGGGATTCAACAAAAACTAATTGCACATTATATTACTGATGCTTATGTGCTCATTTTCATTTACTCGCCTTTTTGAACATTGCAGTGTGTGTGTGTGTGTGTGTGTGTGTGTGTGTGTGTGTGTGTGTGTGTGTGTGTGTGTGTGTGTGTGTGTGTGTGTGTATAATATGTGCATTATGTCATGCATAACATGTGTGTATTTAACATGTATAATATGTCACACATAACATATGTGTATATAATATGTATTCCATTCCATTGGGACCATACTCTTTGCAGAGCGTTGGTGCTGCCGAATCACTCTCCTTGGCTATTGGGCACAATCCTGGATGGGTCGCCACTCCAACACAGGATACCAGCAAGCTGATACTCATTTTGCCGACCTCGGAAGGATGACAGGCCAAGTTAACCCCACCTGGTATTAATTCAACAGCTGAGCGGGATTTGAACTCAGGACTCTAGGATCCAAAGCCCACCACCGTAACCATTAAGCCAACACCAGGCATAGAGGAAAAGAATGCAGTATGAAACTGTTGTCAAGCAGTATTACAGGGACAATGAAAGTCATTAACAAATGCTGATGAAACGAGACAGTTGACAGAACACATTGCTCTTGCAGTCATCAGAAAAAGAACATGGGAAGGGTAGTTTCAACTCTTTCTTTGCTTTTTGGAGCACGATCTATATTTCCTATGAGCCCCGATTCTGTCTGAATCTTGCTCAATATTCCCCCAATGCTGATAGTGCATGCAGCAAATTTGATTGGCTGGGATGACATAAAATGTCAAAATATTTTGTTCAAGTACTGCAATTAAACTGCAGGTTTTTGGAAGTGCCAGCCAGGCGATTTGTGTTCTCCAATGTTCAAGTATCTCATTGAATTGAAATAAAATAAAAGTTTTAAAGGATATATAAAAATAAAATTTTGTAAGTTTACCACTGTTGATGCATCATCTTTTACACCACCTTATTGAATGTATTAAAATATTTATTTGTGCCTGTTGTATGTATCCTTTATGACATCCCTAAAAAGAGAGTTTCCTGTTTGGAAAGATTTTCAATTATCTTTGAATGCCAGAGAGGCAGACGGACAAAAACCTTTTTCGCCTGTGAGCATGCATGCTTGGGACGAGATTCCTTACAATTTGCCAAAGGATTCCCAAAATACTGGTTAGCTGCAGGTGAATGTTCCAATTCATGGTCTGATTCATGTTCTACAATGTTCAAGAAATAACATTAATTTGAGATGAGGTAGTTCTTCGATCATGGACCAACGTCTGCAGACAGACAGAGTGAACCTATTGCTTAACTCTGCTTTGCGCGATGCGCATGGGAAAGCTACTGTAATCAAAATAAAGACCAGTTACTGCACCGTAATCCCAAGAAGGAAGCCAGACATAACAATACACACACACACACACACACACACACCCACACACACACACACACACCCACACACACACACACACACACACACACACACACACACACACACACACACACACACACACACACACACACATGATATCCTGGTAAGTACTTACAAAAGCGATTTTATTTGAAGTTATAACCTTAACTTAAAAACAATTTACTGATTTCCCAACTGCCCAGATAACCACCTGATCACCGTTTGTCATTGAGGTTTCGATCTTTTCAGCCGAGAACCTCTCCAAACGGTGGATCCACAACCCTGGGTCACAGGTCCACATCAGTAGATTACTCAACATCAATGGACCCACAACCTCAAAGTTCTGTCCAGAAAGTCAGTCAACACAGCAATGCAATATTCTCATTCAAACTTATTTAATTATTACTTTTATTTAAAGTATTACTAAATATGAAAAACTTTAATCATACACCACTTCATATGATAACATTTGAAGTGATAGACACTTTACCTTGCAGACATGTCCATGACAGCACCTCCATCGAACCAGACTCAAACTGTCATCAATAACCAATTTTAACATGCTGCACTGCGTATCCCAGCAACCACCAACAAAATATTTTAATGCTTATTTGTAATGTATTTTATAAATAATTTTTTTATAATTATTTAATTTATACTTATTTATCGAAATACCTCCTTTATTTAATATATATATATGTGTGTGTGTGTGTGTGTGTGTGTGTGTGTGTGTGTGTGTGTGTGTGTGTGTGTGTGTGTGTGTGTGTGTGTGTGTGTGTGTGTGTGTGTGTGTGTGTGTGTGTGTGTGTGTGTGTGTTTAACCAATAATATAAAAGAATTTTCCTCATTTAAATAATTCATTCATAATTATTACATCAAATGCAATGCCACAGGAACTTGTTGACATGAAAACCAAGCAAACTTAAATAAAGGTGACGATGGAGTCCAAAGACATTCTCACAAGACTTGATGAAACAATTAGCCAAATATCCCCTGTATAACATGATGGAAAAACCTTCACAGCACGTTCCATAAAATCATCCTTTACTGAATAAATTCTTGCAAATCTAAGTAGCTGAGATGAAAAGACTTTGCAACCCATTTTAATTGGTACATTGCTACACGGAAAAGTGAACAAGGCTTCAGGGAAACTGAAATCATCACCTTTGTAATGTACACTTGTACTAAAACCATTCTGTCCAACTCTCACCAACACATCCAGATATGCAGCAACTGTACAATCATTACCACTCCTGTTTGAAATCGGGCTGTCTAGATAAATATTGTGAAGCTGCCTCCCCCAAAAATATAGTTAACCACACATATAGCATCTCTATAACGACATGTATGAGATGATTTTATAGCTAATCCTAATTTTTATCTTCTTCATCAGTTTCTGCATGAATGAAAATTCACAGAAAATAAGAAAATTATCTGCTAGTCGAAGGCTGCAATTCCCACCCATGGGAATACACTTCACCTGTTGAAACATTATCCCCCAAAAAGACACAAAAGTATCAAATAAAATAAAATAAACAGTATCCTTAAACTTCTGCTTATCAAAACAATGAAAACTTGAGTCTATATTTTTCGAAAAGAATGCTCCATCATACCTGACACATTAAAACTTATTAAAAGAGTTTTTAAAAAAACCTTGTCAATTACGTTGAAGAGTGAATCCCTCACTAGTACTAAATCCAAATTTGTATATAAAGTTGAAAAATCAAAAACTTCAACTAACTTGATATTGAGGTGTCTAATCCTATCAAAGAACTCTAAAGGAGAATTAATTTTGCAGAATGTTAAAACCAGAATTATTTTCAATTGCTAAACAATATTTCGTGAACTGTTCTCGAACATCTTGAAAGCCCAAGTTAACTATAACCAATAACTGTTTGGTGTAACACTGCCTGGCACCCACAATAAACCTATACTTGTCCAGGTTCTTCGAAGCTTAAAGATCCAGAAAAGCCAAGGAAAAAAAAAAGATTTACTCATTCACATTTAATACTGAAATTATTAACTGAAACTTCCTGATGCTCAAAGATATTATCATGGAGTGACTTATGACAAGGAGCATATGTGCTATTTCCTACACTCGTGAAAGTAACCATATCAATGCTGAACTCTCTTCATAAAACCTCGACATTAAACTTTTTACAAACCACAACAAAATTATTTGCAGCCTTATCCGCTGGAGTTATTATGTCGCTATCATGGAGATCACGAATGCCTTTATGAACACTCGGCTTGTTCAACACTGGTTTAGACCAACCCAGTGAAAGCAAGCCCTGACTACTAAAAAACTTAATCCCATTTTCAAGGACTTCCACAACTCTGTTAAACCATGAATTAAAACTTTTACAGATAACTTAAATTAGGTGCGCATTTTGTTAACAAAATTGGAGACAGAATTCCCAATTGAGAACCTAATGCAACTCCAAGGTTGAGGTACTGGTTCCCTATATTTGACTCCCATTTTCATGAGATCCCTAATTTAATGATTACTAATTATATTAAAATCCCCAGAAACTGCGTGTGCACAAGGACCATATAAAAAGGGGAAGACGAACATGCACAGTCAGTTTCCAAAATGTCCTTTACAATATCTACACGAAGAGTTTTAAGAATTTTACCATAATTGAATAAGGATTGTCCTTTGGTCTTAGTGAAAGTGAAATAGACCTTCAATGGGGTTCGCTCCCTAACTTTACTTGGTAGTAAACTCTCTACAGTTGTATCCACAAAAATAGAATGAAGCCAAAGCCTATCTATCTGCTTGCTGGAAAAATCACAAATGAAGAACTCGTGGATCCCATAAACTTTGGGAGTAGACTTCTTTATCTGAACCCTGTTACAAAAATCTTCGATTAAAAATGAGCACATGTTATATGAACCTGCTAAAACTCTGGAGAATATTAGCTAAGACTTGTTTGGAACAGGACTTCAGAAGAACATAAAAATCATGAAAAACCATTCCTTCCTAAAAACCTTAAAGTTCATCAATTATCTCTGAAATTTCTATTTTTGGAGCCGTACAACACTAACTATGACACCCATGACCCTCTGGGTCTCCTGATTGGATTAGCAAAATACTCGTTACCGAAAACATTACCTTGAGAAACTGAACCAGTACCTTGTACCCTGTCATTAAGGCCCAAAGGATAGATCGCACATCATGCTCTGATCCAAAAATTCTCTTTGCGTCCTTGCTCAACATTACACTCCTCTCTATTATCAAAATCATTAACTTGAACTGAGTCTATAACTTGAATAGAACAACGACGAAAAGCATGCCCAACTTCAATGAAATGATGAACAGAGTACCCGCCCAGTGGGTGATCTTGTTCCAAGCATGCAACACGTTCTTCTGATGCATGTCTTTGTTTGGGCGGTGTATCTAGGCAACTGACAGCACTGTGTAAGCAAAACAAACATGAAGTTATGTGCATGAAGCAAAAACACACCAAATCAAATCATTCAAAACACCTCACTGCACCAGAAAACGTGGGGACAGGAATACTGCACTGTAAATGGTGGAAACTTGTAATAGCCTCCCCCACCTGTAGGCGGCGCTACACGATACACATTTATATGTAGAATTTGTGTCCTCCCCATTCCCCCCCCCCCCAAGACCACCAGCAAAGATAAAAACACCTCTTTGCACTAATTGGGGTCATGCTGATCCGTTGCAGCAAGTCTGGATGTCATCGGCCTACAACTGTAGGAGGATTAGCTCGACAAACAAACGCACAAACACCGCTCCGTGAATTATAGTGAGGATAAGGGAAGAAAGGGGGACTTGATTGTGAATTTAACATTCCATCCTTATTTACTTTTAACATTGTTCTTAACAAACGGGAACAGGAACAACGCAGGCATGATAGGTCAAATGGCCTTCTCATGCACCAAAATTCCCTGTGTATATTAGTGCAACGTTGTTGAGAACAGGAAGAAATAGGGATGGAAAGACAGAGAGTTTGGGGTGAGTGTGCATGGAATTGGAAGAGGGAGATTGAGATGTTGGGAAGAGGTGGGGTGGATGGACTTGGGGTTGGAAGGGGGATTGAGTACTTGGTGTTTGGGGTAGTTGATTTGAAATGGGGAGGGGACGTGAGGGAGGGGATGTGGGGGAGGGGATAGGGAGGGGATGACAGAGTTGGCTTGGGGGAGGGAGAGGGGACAGAGTTGGGATTGAGGGGTTTGAGGATTTGAATAAAGGGGGAGGGGTGCTTGGGTGTGGTGGGAGGGGGGTTAAGGACATGGGATTGTGTGTGGGTAGGGGTGGGGGCAGAGGGTTAGGGACCTGGTCACATTTTACATTATGCAGAATTTTCAAGGGTCCGTGATAGTCCCATTATGTCTTTTGGGTCCATCAGGTATTTTGGGTCCTCTAGGTATTTTGTGTTCTCCAGTTATTTTGGGTCCTCGGGGTCTTTTGTATGCCTTGGTTCTTATGGGACTGCAGGGTCTTTGTGTCCTCCAGGTCTTTTGTGGCCTTGGGTCATTTGGATCCTCTGGGTTTTTTGGGTCCTCTGGATCTTTTGGTTGTTCGGGGTCCCCAATTATTTTGTATCCTCTGGGTCTTTTGGGTCCTTTGGGTCCTTTGAGTATTTTAGGTCTTCAGAGTCTTTTCGGTACTCGGGGCTTTTTGGGTGTTTTGGTTCCTCAGGATCTTTTGGGTCTTTTGGGTCTTTGTGGTCTTCATGGTTTTTGCGTCTTCAGGGTCATTTAGGTATTTTGGGTCCTCGAGAGGGGGAGGGTGTTTTGGGTCCTCTGGGCACTTTAGGTTAAGTATTCAGGTTACAATTGTGGGTGACATCAGGTCAGCTGAACAACCAATGGGTGAAGAGTGTATATACATCCACACATACATACATAATACACATGCTCCATTATATATAGATTATATGTAGATTACATAAATGTTTCTTAATACCAGATGATACAGCAGTCAAACGTTGATGTAAACATTGAGTAGTTTTACCAACATATTGCAATCCACAATCTCCACAAGTGAGAAGATAAACAATGTACTTTGATTTACATCCCAACAAACATTCACAATCAACGACAAAAGTTTTACCTGTCACAAGACAAACAAAAGCTTCCCAAGGTCTAAAAACTTTACAATACAAACATCTCGAGGAATTATACTTGTAAAAACAGCTTTACAAGTACTTGACAAAACATACTGACTCATTCTGACACTGCATGCTTTTTGATTTTTGTGTAAGCTTGGCATTATTGTCACTCTTTTAAATTTATGACCTAGTCCAGTTGGCTCAGACCAGACAGAAGAAACAGGCTGACCAAATTACCAATTGGTGAGAGGCTGCCTCACTTAAGGCAGGTGTTACCTGGTATAGAAATGAAAGCTCTCCCACCTACACTGACAATGCCTAGCAATCAGGGTGTGACAGCCATTACCCCAACCTTAAAACCAGATCAAAGTCAGCAGCTGCTGGTTTTTCGTGAACACGAGGGCAGGCAGCTCATGCACCAAAAACAAAGAGAAAAATAGATCCGAATTTATTCTGATGTTAAAAAAATGCTGGATCATTGATAACCCCAAACCTGTAATCGATAGCATCCACAACATCAACATGGGTAAAGCTAAATGTCGATCAACTTGTGAGTTTTCCACATTATACATGAGCATTCCATAAAATTCATAGCCACATTGTACAGAGCGATAGATAAAGCATTTTCCGGAGATAATAAAGTGCATATTACAGTCTATTCATAAGAGTGCATTGGTCTATAAAGCAAGCTCCATTTTCATGTAGTTTTTCAAAAAAATAAACTTCAAGAAAGTTTTAGATTTCTCTTGAACAATGGCTATTTTTCATTTGGCAACAAGATACTCCAGCAGATAGAGGGAATACCCATGGGTTCGGATTTGGCACCTTTCCTTGCAAATTTGTTCACGCACATGCACGAGTGCGATTCAGTCCAGAACATATGCAGGAATAAACTAACAACTACGAGAAGCTGCAGAGGCATCCTTATATTCATTGATTATTTACTGGCAATTCATGATAGGTTTATATTTGATCGGCTTCACGATGACATCTATCCAAAAGAAGGAGAATAAAAAAGAAAAAAATCAAACACACTTGAGTCGCTTTTTTTAGAATCACAAAATGATATTGATGATGATGATAATAATAATAATAATAATAATGAAAATAAAATTCACACCAAATGGTTTGATAAATGAGATGCTTTTCCATTCCACTTTGTACGAATGCCTCTCTTGGACAGCAACATTAATAAAAAAGCTATTATTTGCACAGATGCAGGTGAAATAATCAAAACATTGAGAACTACCACATGGTTCCCACTTCTTTTTTTAATCAATAACTTTTTATCAACCACCAATTTTATCAATAGATTTAAACAACTAGTAAGATGTCTGCCAAGACTGGGAGAACCAGGAATAAGATGAAAAAATGTATTCTTAAAAGTCACAAAATGGGATTTTAAAAATTATTAATGAAGCATCCAAACATATTTTAAACAAGAAAAATGCAATCAGAAATTGCAGACTATTGCCAGGACTTGTTTTGGGTGGAGTTTGTGTCATTTTGTGTGGTGTATTTTGTGTGGTGTATTTTGTGTGGTGTTTGTGCAATGGTGTGTTACATAATAAATAGTAGATATAACTAGAACTACCACTTTATAACTGCTGTCAGTGATGACCGGGTACCAAGATGTCCCACTTTGACACAACCCCACTTTGATCGGACACCTGACCCTGATGTTTATTATTATTCAATTGAACTTAGAATGGGATTAAAATTAATTCAAATCAAATCAAAGGGAAGACCAAATAGGTACAGTCCTGCATTGGAGTAATCAGAAGGAACCCATTCAAGCAAAAAGCAAAGATGGATTCATCAGGAGGAACCTGGATTGAATTCACATTTCAGCTGCTACTCTGTTACCCTCAAACTCATCCAGGCACAGCCAAGTGAGCCTTAATAAAATAAATTAAAAAATAAAATAGAACCTAGATTCAAAAAAATAAATAATTCTGCCTGCCACACCATGTGGCCGATCATATTGAAATTTAAAACATTTATTCCCCATCAACGAGAGATCATATTTGTGAAGTTTCACATTGGTTGATTAAGCGGTTCAAGAGAAAGAATTTTTTGTAATATTTTTGCTCAATCCACTATGGTTGCCAGAACATGTGACATTCGGGAATACCCGAGTACTCGTATGCCCAGGCTTGAGGAACATTTGTGTGAAGTTTCCCATTGATTTGTCCAGTCATTCTGGAAAGAAGATTTTTTATAGGTTTTAGGGTAAATCCAATATGTCTGCCAAACCATGTGACCCATGATGGCATGCGTGACCTTTTGTTCCTCATGGATAGGCGGTCATACGTGTAAAGTTTCACCTCGATCTGTCCAGCCATTTTGGAGAAGAAGATTTTTGAAGGTTTTTAATTTTTTTTTTATAAACAATATGGCCCCCGAATCACGCGACCGATGATGTCATTAAAAAAATTTCTGTGGACCATTTTATCCCTAAATGACCCTAAAAAAATTCATACTTATGAGATGTAGCTTTCTACATATGCAATTATGATGCCAAAACGAAGGCACTTCTGAGGTCATAAAAATCATGCTTATTCCGCATGAGGAGTACTTGCCATGTGCCAAGTTTCAATTTTTTCCTTGGTGTGGTTTCAGAGATACAGAGCTCCAATTTTTTTTTTCCATTTTTCCAACATGGTTGCTACACCACGTGACCTGTGACGTCATAATCTATACTAATAAATGTCGGTGTGTGTGTGTGTGTGTGTGTGTGTGTGTGTGTGTGTGTGTGTGTGTGTGTGTGTGTGTGTGTGTGTGTGTGTGTGTGTGTGTGTGTGTGTGTGTGTGTGTGGGGTGTGTGTGTGTATGTGTGTGTGCACGTGTGTGTGTGTGTGTGTGTGTGTGTGTGTGTGTGTGTGTGTGTGTGTGTGTGTGTGTGTGTGTGTCAGTGTGTCAGTGTGTCAGTGTGTCTCCTCCATAACTCCAAAACCATAAAACCTCGCAGCCTGAAACTGCATGCATAATGAGAAAACTCCAAGGAAGTGCGTGACTGAAAATTAGGTGTTTGGGTTCATTAAAACACCCATTTTGAAGATAATTAACTGCCTTATTTAATTTTATCCTTCATCAGGCAATCCTTGACTCTATGGGGTCTCAAGGAATTTCCTTGGTAACCTCGTTGGGGGCTTGGTAAGCCGCCATGTTTTTGGCCTGCTCAACCATACCTCAACTTGGAAAAGGCCACAACAATTTCTTAACGATAAAGTTTTTTTTTTCACTTTCCTCACTCATATTATTGAATGCCTGTTCATCAAAGCTACAAATCACCGTATACATCGCTTTTGTTTGTCCGATAGTTTTCAAATTAGGAGCTTAGAGCGATTTCGTGCATTACATGATATTCCACGATCTACTCTCACAGACTAATTAAAGTATATCATCAAAATATTATTTCGGTTTTGAGGCTCGGATATTGTCCGGACTAAATAAGTGTCGAAATATGTTGTGAAATCTGATGATTTAAAGAAATAATGAGTCTTATAACTAAGCCGATATACCTATTTACTTTAAGCAAGCAAGGCTATGTTCCCTCCTCCTCCATAGATACACAAGAAATTTTTTGAAATTCCTGAAGCAAGCATTAAACTTATCTTTTTCTACTGTTTGGAGAATTATATTGAGTGAACAAAAAGTTTCGGAATGTGCCAAAATTAACCAGCTTCATTGAGCTATGTGATTTAATGCATTCACTGCTTGAACTCGTGCCCTGTCCCCCAGAGGGACTGCCCACTGATACTCGGCCAGATCTGGAACTGGTCATGATCAAAAATGAAATCGGCTCGAAACAACTCATCCACCTAGTTTTGTCATCGCCCATCCACAACTTTTTGAGATATCATACTGTCGTTTTTGCCCAATCACTCAATGGTGAGGATCACTTAAAAATTCTCGGATCCAGATCTGGATCCGGATCGGATGTTCACTAAAACCTAATCAGTTCGTTCTTATCGCACACCCAACCTGTCCATCAATTTTTGGCCGAATCCATCCATAACATTTTGAGAGATCCTGCACACAGACAAACAGCCAAACAGACAGACAAGGGCGAAAACATCGCCTCCATCCACATTCGGTGGCAGAGGTATATTTTTATCTTGCCAAAACGAAGTTTTTGCAAGATCTGTTACTTGGTAAGTTTTTTTATTTGTTTGTCTGTAATCATTGGATTTTTCACCTTTATATCACTCTGTAGAGCACAATTCTCATCGGAAACTCTTGTGGGTACACATATCGTAGCATTATAACAATACCCTTCAGCACACATAAAGGTCAAAGTCAAGGTCAAAGGTCAAGGTCACTTTGCGGTAAATCATGGAGGTCGACGAAACCCTTATTTTTTGAGTAATTTTAATCGAATCATCTCCAAACTTTATGGGAATGCAGTATATGGTCTGGCGCTCAGCTGATTAGTTTTTGGTGGCGATTGGCCTTGACCTTCATGGTTAGCGCCTGAGGTCAAACATATTTGACCCCAAGGTCAAATTTTCAAGTTTTAGGAACCATAGCGTGTAGTACCTCAAATTGAACACCTCGATGAGTGCTTTCTACACATGTCAAGCTTGAGACATTATGACGTCATTTGGTGATGTTATGAGGCAAACGCATATTTTTCATGGTTACTCTGTAGAACGATTCTCATCGGAATCTCTCGTAGGTAGATATTCCTCAAGGAGTCGATCCTGGTGAATAGCAGCTCTGTTCACCTCAGTGTGACCTTAAAGAAGTCACACATGGTCACCTTTTGGCATGATACTGGTCACCCTGCGGGTGACATTGGTTTTTTTTTTTTTCAGATGTTGTTAGGGGTCACAGTAGAGCACGTTGGAAATGTGTTAAAATGAGATTTCATGTACTGACATCAGCTCAAATCAGTGGTAATGTACTCCATCTAATATGTGAAGTAACCGTGTATGGATTCACTGGTAATACGATGTATCGTGCATGGTTATGCTGATGTAGGCGAGAGCAATGATTTGTCCATAATGCCGGCGATATCTTGCCCAATCTTAACGAAGGACACCATGGGATAACGGCCACCAACTAATGCTGACAGACGGGAAACCCAGTTTTACATCCATCCAAGGGATGGAACACACATAAATCGTTCTGCCTTTGAAACACCAGGATGAGAGTTTATAGCTGGGTGGCATTCAAACCTAAGCAAGACAGATCAAAGGCGAGTGTGCAAACCTCAAGGGCCTAGGCGATCCTGCAAGCTTGGTGTTGTATTTATAGGATGGCACAGAGGTATGAAACTTATTTTTGAATTGACAAGCTTGGGTTAAATTCTGGACCTGACTATAAGCTGTCGTATCGGTGCATTTTGCATTCTTTGATAGTTGTTTGAGATCCCTTGGTGTCATTCGCAAATAGATAACTTATCGCTGGCACTCTGACCAATTCAAATTTCCTGCCACCCTCAGTTAGATTCAGGCCTCGCCAGCCAGTTTGTGACATACTTGGGCAATAATCCATCCTGGGCCAACCCCACAAGAAGGTGGAGATATTGGGGCCATTGAAAAAAAAGTTGTTGTAGCCACTACTGTTAAGCTTAGTGGTAACAGTAGTTGTAGTCATTGTAAATCAGGTACTTATGAGGGAAATAACAGAGGTTTGTATCAAAGAGATATATTCAGTACCGCAGAGTAGTAGTGCACAGCTATGTTACTCTCCTGGATTTTGTGGAACCGAAAGGTCTCAAAATTATTTGACTCTCCCTTGATGAGACCAAAGCACAAAGTCTACTGCTCTCACATCGAAGAAAGGTCAGTGGTCTTTCTATTTTGTACCACCTATTCTACAACATTGCTCCCTCTGCTCTCTCTCAGTCCTCTGACCCACCGTAGGAACTCCAGGATGCAAACGTTTTCCATTAATCTCTTCCTGGTTGAACTTACAAAATCGAATCTGTCTGCACATATCAACTCTTTTGTTCTAAGCTTTTCCCATCAATGGGAGCACCTTCCAGCAGCTCATTCTTCCCTATGGGGCTTCAAGTAGGTAGTGCACAATCACCACCTCGTGTCATCCTCCCCTAGAATGACCCATGACCCATTATTACCCCCATTAACTCTTCATAACTCAACTGTCTTACTCGCTGCTTTCACATATCTCTATCTCTATCTCTATCTCTATCTCTATCTCTATCTCTATCTCTATCTCTATCTCTATCTCTATCTCTATCTCTATCTCTATCTCTCTCTCTCTCTCTCTCTCTCTCTCTCTCTCTCTCTCTGGTTTATTCCTTGCTCGCTGTATGCAATAGTTGCCTCAAATCTTCTATGGGCTGAAAAAAAAAGTGTTCTGATTATTGCAAGTGAAATGAATGTTGGCCATCATACTGTTTAAAAAATGTTGTGGAATCTGTGGTGCTGTGTGATTTATGCTCAATGGGTGTCCAACAGGCAGATAAGCAGACCCATTGAGGAATTTCAGCACAGTTCCTCAAAACACATGCTGAATTCATTAGGGAGATGAATTTCTGCTGATCATCATAATGGGGGAGAGGAGGGGTGAGACCTGGTTCCATCATTTTGAAATAGAAATGAAAGGTAGAGTATGGAATGATGTCACACAAAATCCCCGATGAGAACGAAAAATTCAAGAGCACAATTTCTGCTCGTAAGTTTATGAGAACTGTCTTCTGGGATGCTCAAGGCCATACATACTGATCGGCTTCACACCTCATGGGGAAAACATCATTGTCGACATTACATTGCCACTCTGATAAAGTTCATACGTGAACTTCGTGACAAGTGGCAAAGTCGAGCAACACAATTCTCGGCCACACACTGTCCACAGGGGTGAGTTGAGGAAATTTCCAAGCAAGGATGGGAGTTATTTCCTCACATCCTATACAGCTCTGATGTATCGGCTTCAGATTTTCATTTGGATCTTGGATCTTTGATGGAACATCTGCGAGATGTCCGTGTACATTTTGCAAGTGATATTGAAGTCCAGGATGATGTGTGAAAGTGGTGGCAAAGCCCCAAAATGCTGAGCTTTACAAAAGTGGTGTCTTTAAGTAACTGCCATGCTGGCAGAAGTGTGAGAACTGTGATGGTGTTTATGTTGAGAAGTGTGAGAACTGTCATGGTGTTTATGTTGAGAAGTGTGAGAACTGTGTCTTTTACATACCCCGTAATTGTAGATTTGCTCGCATGTTAATGTTCTTATTTTTAAAAGTTTGATAAAAACGTTCGATACCAAGTTCATCATTTACAACATCCATTTATATGTCAATATACTGCATGAGGAATAGCCATTACCGTTCAATCAATACAAGTTTGATGAGCAGCTTTTACATGAAAGTGTTGTGTGTGTGTGTGTGTGTGTGTGTGTGTGTGTGTGTGTGTGTGTGTGTGTGTGTGTGTGTGTGTGTGTGTGTGTGTGTGTGTGTGTGTGTGTGTGTTTTTTATATTTCTCCTTCGACTTAGAATAAGTACCCATCTTTGAATTAATCAAATCATTGTTTTTGTTTTATTCTTCATAGTATGGAGATAGATACTGTCAATAAAGTAATAAATAATAGCATTCCTTTCATGCCGTAAAGGTACATTGGCAGTTTCATTGGCAAGGAATACAGTCTTGGATGGGTCGCCACTCCAACGCAGGTTACCCCAAATGGTTATTACTCCAGTACACTGGTACTCATTTCGCCGACCTCGGAAGGATGACAGGCTGAGTCAACCACACCTGGTGTTAATTCAACGGTTAAAAACTCAGGACTCTAAGGTCCCAAGCCAGCCACCTTAAATGCTAAGCCAACAACAAACTTCAATACTGTCAATAGCCAATGCTACTCAAATGCTGGTCCATATTTATGGCACCATTGCAATCCATTACAGCAGGCTTTGATCAGAGAATCAAGAGGCAGAGATTTAATTTTTGGCCAGCATACCACCACACAATTTCCTCCTCTGTTCTAAAGGTACAATCGGAGCTTTAATGTCCACAAGAAAGTGCTTATCATATTGGATCCTTTCCTAAGGATGGAAAACTCTTTGATGCAATGCTTTGTCTGCAAAGCAGCATGTTCCTGGTTACTTTTAGCTCCGATTCTGCTCGGAATCAAAATCACACAAGGCAATTCAGAGGTGAACACACTTCCGCTGAGCTATCCCACAATCACTAGCCCAAACTGCATGATAAATATCACAGTAAGACACTTAGCCGAAAATTAGAGAAGAAGAAAAAAGTGAATGTTTCTTGACTGCAGACAATCTGATTGAGACAATATATCGGGTGTTTTTTCATCCTTCCAATCGAAAAACATCTGAATTGTCGAATCTGAAGTCGAAGAACATCTTGAAGAAACATAAAATCGACCAAATGAAGAACGAGCATGGAACACGCCAATAATCATGGACTTGATGTAACCAAGTAGATTCCTTTGTTTTGTGCGGATTACCGAAATTACCTTCCAATCTCAAAAATAAATTGTACTTTTCTCCTCTCTCTGTGTAGAATATATCATCAATGCAGTAGGAAAATGTTAAATCAATTTTCGTTCCCGATGTAAAACTATTCATTTGAATACCCGTACCATTAAAAACTCAACCTCCATGAGCATGTGCGATATGTTCTTACAGGCATCCGGATTGATTTAGTTATTACACAAAACCCTGTTCTTTCAAATACAGTGTTTCAAATAGACCCATGAGGCCCTCTGGTGGGGCCTGCACTCGGAAACATTTTTGTGTGTCTGTTGCGATCCTGGTGTATATTTATGATCACGTATTTAATAAAATTAATTTGCAGGTGTTCTGGTTTGGTTCTGTCTCGACTTTTGAAATGCACTTTAGGATTAAAACATATAACTGGTAGATCTTGCATTTCTTCATATAAACCTGACAATCATGGTATCAACCCATTCGCTCCAAATTAGGGAATATATTATAATACACAGTACATCGAAACATCTTTAAGAAGATAAGCAGATTATAGAATTACATTTCATGGTTAGAGAAATAACTTGCCTTAAGCATTGGGACCACAAATGAATTAATTCAAAATCACTTATCCAATTTCCAAAAGCGTGTTGATCCGCCATGTGCGGACCCCATCACGAATACCGTTTGAAAATATGGCAGATATCAGGTGTAATATTGTTAGAGTCAACATTTCCAAGGCCTGCTGCCTCAATTGTCAATAAAAACATGTTCTCTTCCCTTTCTTGGGATCATAACCCACAGTTGTCATTGGAGAGTGTGATGTGATGGTAATGTCACCAATCTATAGGACCCATTATTCATAACATATTAAAGGTCAGTCATCTCTTTACCTGATGCAAACTTGATTACAACACATTTTGAATATAACTGCTGAACGTTTTTATGAAGCACAGCTTATGAAGCTGACTTTCAGCTTGGAAGGTTTTACCAGACTCGGTGGCGTAATGGTTAGAGTGTCTACTCTGAGTCTGGGAGGTTGGTGGTTTGAACCATGGCCGAGTTATACTAAAGACTTAAAAATAATATGTGCTAGTTCCTTGACACTCAGCATTTAAAAAGGATAGAGCATGGGACAAACATCATAAGTTAACAACCATTGTGAAGGCTTTGATGAGCTGAATGGCCTTCTCGTGCATTGAAGTTCCTTGTGAGGGACCTCGTTTTTTTTTTAATGCTAATTTGAAAGTTTAATTTCATGTTTGGGTGTTTTGTCCTCATACATATTTATTTATATATTTAGACAAATATTTATACCAAACTTCATAATAACCACTTTTGTAACATGGTTGAAGACTTGTGGAGGAGGTGCAACATAAATCATGCACATACATGGAGACAAAGACTTGATACAATACCAGATTTAACTTCACACAAATGCAGTCAAGACATAACTTCCAGGGGTACTCTGGGTATCTTTAAGACATCACTTTTCTTTCTGCACTGAGTGAGACAATTAAGAAATTTCTTCCTCCCCATAGAGAGCACCTCACAGGGTTTCTACAGACTCGATCTGCTGATGTCTTTGGTACGACTCAGCCGGAGTTCGAATCACTGACCTCCGAGACTCAGAGCGAACACTCTAGCCATTACCATTATTCCACCGAGTCCGGTAATCGCTAACACTCCAACCATCCCCTTGGGCTCTTTCTGAAATATGCAGTTGAGTCTGTACAGCTATCTGGAAGCCATCAAGTATAGCCAGCTTAAAGGATCTTTGTTATAAATATTATTGTTACTACTTGTGCAGCTCTTGTGATTTTTCCTTCTTTTTTCCCCCTGCATCATTATAAAGTAATAAGGAAATAAATTTGATGATAATTCTATGTGATGATCGTCGCATATGAATCACATATGATCAGGAAATCGCAATGAAGTCCGTATTAATTGTTAAATAACTGCATGTATTTGGAGTGATTGTGATGCTGATGCTGATGGTGTGTGTGTGTGTGTGTGTGTGTGTGTGTGTGTGTGTGTGTGTGTGTGTGTGTGTGTGTGTGTGTGTGTGTGTGTGTGTGTGTGTGTGTGTGTGTGTGTGTGTCATTGAATCTACAGGTCTAAAGTTGTGTGGTTGTCAGAACATCTGAATACATATTGGAGGGGAAAAAAAGGATACCAACTGTACATATTTCTTTGATACTTTTCATTACTTATAATTGATGAGCACTCTTTAGCGATTTCATATGACTACTATAAAGAATAAAGCATCTTCACTGAGATGCATATCAATTAGTTTTCGACTCCAACCAACTAAATTATCAACGAAATGCCTCTTGAGAGACCCTTGCTTTTGAGAATCCCGGCGGAATGGTCCTATTTATGTCAAGAAGTGCTATCATTGCAAAGGGAAAGTTTCTGCTTAGATGTTGACATTGTACACATTTTGCAGAAATGGGCAATCATTAAAATGCAATAAACTAATCCACGGAGGCCATTCATAGAGCTCAGCAGAATAAGCTTAGCTTTCATTTGTATGTTTTATTAGCTCCATCGGCTCTTTTTCAGGAGTAAAACGGCATTTCTTACATAACCCCCAGGTTGAGTCAAGAATGATTAGTCAGTCATACATTCCGTCTAACATGTCGAGTAAATGGGTTTGCAAGTCACAGCCAATACAGATAAACTATGAATTACAGGATGAAGGTTTGTCATAATAATGTGTTGAGATTTTGTGCATGCGACGATATGTAGTGATCAAAGGGTGTTGCCTGTTGTCATTTTGCTACAAAAATTTTCATGCTGTTTACATCACTTTCCTGTTTCCTCAATGAGGGCTTTCGCTCTGACCTTTTGGTTTGTGAATGTAAAACAAACTCAACAATCTACCCCAATCACTGTTCAGCAAACATGAGAAACCACAGCTAAGGATCAGACACTGAGTTGCATCTCCCTGGAGTAGATCCAATGTTTCAAAATCTAAATCGTAAACCCTTATATAAAAAAACCTGCCGAACATATAAGGGATTCATATTGAGTAACCTCATTCCTTGTATTGTACGATGACTAATGCATACGATGATTGGTACTCTGGAGGGTATCAGATTTTTTTTTTCTGCAGTAACACTTATAAATGCTGTTATTAAGATGCACTAGATTAAGGTTCCATAAAAATATAAGTGCGACAATAAATACACTTATATTTTATTGAAGTGGTGTGTTTTACATAAAACTTCTCATTGTTGGAAAATTTGAAGGAGTTGAGTATACTCTAGTTTTTACCTTTCCTTGAAAATTGCCTGTGGCTTTATATGGTGTAAAAGGGTGATTAAGGCTCTTCTACAATTAAATTAAGTTATGGATGAATAAATTTGGTAATTATTTATCAACGAAACAATTGCTTCGTCTCTCTGCATTTAAATATACAGACATAAATATTGTATCAGCCACTTCAAGTCACTGTCAGTGATGCTTTTAATATCAACCAGATGAGAAATTGAGGTGTATTTCAACCTGTTAACTTGTTCTGATCCTATTGAACAAACTGCTTTGCAATATGCAGGCCTGGTGAGTCCCAGCTTCGTGTATACTTCTATTTTTAGTTTGCAGCACCAATTATACAGTATGTCACCCACAAACACAATCATTACAAGGACCTTTCTGCAAACAAAGATCAAATTAATTTTGAACTTCAGAGAAAATCCTTCACTTATTAGGATATAGCACGTTCTTGAGTTCCACAGATTTTATCAGTCTACAAATATAATTATTTGAACAGTAATTTCATTCAATCACAGATGGGGTGCATTGTTCAAAGCATCTCAGTGACGATGTTTCTAAAATCCAGTGTTGTAATTCTTTCCTTGCATAAAAAGGACAAGTCAAACAAAATCAAGTCCCAACCAGCAGGAGACAAATCACGAGCTTCACCTCGAGGCAAAAGCATGCTCAGACACCGGCTGAGCTGCAAGGGCTTTTGTTGAGGATTGAAAGTGGAGTTTTGTGGGGGTTTTTTCCTTGCTGATTTATACCCACCTCAAACTCAGTAAGGAGCAAAGCAAACCCGGCATCAGCGAATGCTTTCCCACCCTCAAACCCATCCGCCATGCTTGAGAGATTCAACCTACACCATCCATCACTGTCAAACTGGGAAGACCATGATATGAGCATTGGCACTTCAGCTATCCTTCTGTGGCACTCATCCCTTCTCTTCCACCGTGCTTTATCCAGGAAGGCTGGAGCCTAATGACTACACAACTCCCAAGGAACATAGTTGGATATGACTATAGCTCCAAGTGTACAGCTGATGCTACTTAAAATGTTCCTTAGATTTTACTGAAAATTTACAACTTTCATTCCTGTCCTGTCAAATGGTGTTTCAGCCAATACGGCAATGTTTTTATTCCCAAGGAAACAGTAGGCAAAGTGTAGGCCGCAAAATGTAGGCAAAGACATAAAACCCAAATAATATAACTCAAATTGCAACGGATCATGCAATTAGCGATTACTCAGGCCCAGCAAGAATAAATGTTTGATAACAATTCAGTGCACGTAATAATTGTGTTGATAATACGGATTTGTGTGCGATTATAACTCAGGCTACAAATGTTAAACCGCACAGCAATAAATAGTGACAGACTTCCTGTGACTTTAAAATCGATCTGCAAATAAGAAAAGACATTTTACAAAATAAAAAACATGATAAAATTTCCAAAACAGGAGAAAAATCTGCTAGTTTATTTAATTCCTTATTTTGCACCAGAATGTCATTGCAGAAACCATCATAAAATGCTTTAACAAGCATCTTGGAACTCATTCGTTTTTGCAATAATTAAATAGGAGAGAAAAAGGCAATAAAGCTTAAATTATTCATGAACATTTACAAAATGAAAAAAAAGTGAAGCAATCAAGAAAAAATGACAAATATGTGTGAACAGAAATTTCCACATGGCTTTATGACAGCCAACTACACAAAAAGGGTAGTGTGCAAGTCACATTGATTTTCACAAGTTTATCTTAACACTAGTCCTGGAGAAAATGTTCATTTTGGCTTTCTTTAGCAGAAGGAGAAAAACTGTTTGAGCAGTGGTGTGCAGAATACAAAAAGAGATGAAGGAGAAAGAAAGAAAGAGGACACTGAAGGGGAAAGAAAATGATGGAAGAGACAGAGGGAAATGGAAAGAGATGGAAATATAGAAAGACAAGGGAGGACAGAGAGAGAGAGAGAGAGAGAGAGAGAGAGAGAGAGAGAGAGAGAGACACAGAGAGAGAGAGAGAGAGACAGACAAAGAGAGAGAGAGAGAGAGAGAGAGAGAGAGAGAGAGAAAGAAACAGGGGAATAAAAGAGAGAGGGTGGAGGAAGAGAGAGAGATAGAAGGGGAGAAGGAAGAGAGAGAGAGAGAGAGAGAGAGAGAGAGAGAGAGAGAGAGAGAGAGAGAGAGAGAGAGAGAGAGAGAGAGAGAGAGAGAGAGAGAGAGAGAGAGAGAGAGAGAGATCTTATTTTTACACATCCTGTACTTGCCAGAAGGACCAATCTCAGCTCAAACCTGATAGTAAAGTTGACTTCTTTGGTGATAGCCAGAGGGTATAGACCTTTCAAGGTGACAATATCTCTATCAAGCTATAACATGCTCAAATCATCATCTTCAGAACCACTGCAATTTGGACTCTTTAAATTGCTCAAAAAGGATGCGTGCTATTCCAGAGGAGACACGGCATTAATGCCAGTGATCTGTGATCATGTCTTTGTTGAGGCAAATCCCATCAAGATGAGATAGTTGTATACTGCACTCCATGTAAATAGTGAATTCTGCTTTAGTAACAAAGATGATTTTATGTCAGACAATGATTCAGTCGATGACCAAGAGAAAAGAACAGTACATAGCTCATGGTTGGTTTGCCCATTCTTCATTACAATTTGAGCACATACCTCATCAATCTATAATTACAGGCTCACATGCCATATATTGTGCTGTATATCCATTATCACTTGATTTGATTGCAGTTCAAGGAAAGGGATGCCAATATCTCTTAATATCCTTGTCCTGCATGGAATATCTAAGGAGCATTCATAGATTTCAAGGAAGAAGATGCTCACAAGAGTCCAACACATATAAACTGTCATTTATGATTCAATATATTATTCCATCCATACATTCAGACAATACTCCGTGCAGAGCGTTGGTGCTGCCGAAGCAGTCTCCTTGGCTATTGGGTACAATCCTGGACGGGTCGCCACTCTGACACAGTATACCAGCAAGCTGGCACTCATTTTGCCAACCTCGGAAGGATGACAGGCAGAGTCAACTCCACCTGGTATTAATTCAACAGCTGAGTGGGATTTGAACTCGGGATCCTAGGATCCCAAATCCACCACCCTAACCATTCAGCCAACACCAGGCATAATATATTATTCATTGACTTCAATGCACCTGCTGCATTTGTCCTAACTGTCCCTTCCAGTAAAATATAAATTATCATTCTGCTCCTTACTTCAGTCACTTCAGCTGCAAAGTGGTGGCCACACAGGTTTGTTGAAACAGATAATAGATACTAGTGATCTGAAACAGATATAGGTCTGAGCTATATAGGTATGATGCAGCTGCTCCAAGCAAGATCCACAAATCTCAGTCTGCACGAACCTTGTGCACAGGTACAGTACATTATCATGAAGGAATCGCACAACTTTGGTCAATATCCCTCGGTGGTTGGGCTTGATGGCATGCCACAATCTTTGCATGACGTTGACATAATATTCCCCTGTGATTTTAATTTAATGAGGCACATTGTCAATCAGCATCTGCTGGCCGTCCTCACCTGGAATCATTTAATTGTGAAAGTACGCCAATTCCTACTGAAAGTCAGCCGCCCATTTGGCTACCGCAGAACATGAGCCAACCGCTTCCACCCATCGCCGCAAACATCCTTGGATATATTTTGACCTGGTACCTTCTTTGCATAAAAATATGACATTCCAATGTTCAATTGTCATAAGATCCTTAATGGTATGCTGTGGCAAAGATCTGATCTATACTCTGAATCAAGAAGCAATGTCAGATTGCTGAAATGAAAGACATAAATATACAGGTTGCTTTATAATGAGCAAAAAAAAAAAACACAACACAGCTCCATGATGCTAATGAATACCTTGCACCTGAAACTTTTTCCAACATCTCTCGCATAATGTGTAAGTTCCTCCATGAGCCTTTCGGCATTCTAAAAATAAAAAAATAAAAAATTTGTTCCATGATGTATTTGTGGAGGGAATATAAGTGGTAGATGAAGGGTATCAGTCCACGCATTTTCCACTGTTAGACACTTAACTGCCAGAACATGATATGCTCTGAGCATCACAAAAAGAAAGCATGTCAAAAATACACTTTCTTGGCCCTGGAGAGCAATTGAGATGTTCGAAATCTACCTGATGAAGAAGAAGGAAGGTTAAGTAGATATTGGGCATTAAAAAAACAAGGGATACAGAAACACAAGCCACTGTTTTTTGTTTTTTTTTCAATTACTAGGTATATATTATTAGCCAGAAATAATTATGTAAAGGGTACTTGCATGTTGAAAAACTTATTTAAAAACCTTGTTGGTGCGATGACTATTGTGAATAGAATGTCACGTTCGTACATTTCATGTGAGTTCCATTGAATCAATGTGTAGTCGGTGCAAGAAACTGTAATTGTTCAAAGTTTTCTATAATCACAAAAACATAAACAGTTGCATTTTCATTTCTGCTATCTTTTTTTGTTTCTCAATACCTACTGAGGTATCCTCCACACAGAAATCACTGCAAAATGGAGATAGAGGAGGAGAAAGATGAGGATGCAGAGTCAGAAGAAGGAGAGTTGGAGGAGGAGGAGGAGGAGGAAGAGAGGAGTCAATAGTCAGAAAATATTCTCGTTAAATTTTATCATTTACTAGAGTTTGGCTTGTATAATTTACGGTAATAATCTGCATGAGAGCACTCGATACCCAAGTCGTTGACACTAATTAGAGCAGAGATCATAAATAAAAAGAAAATTCTCAAACAAAAGGACTTTCACACAAATAGGATGAGGAGGTAGTCTTGCTCGTGAAGGCTAGTGTCAATCTCCATCAGTGGACAAGTAGAATGATGGATGAAATCAACAGGACGTTGATCCAAGTAAGCAAACTGCCGAGGGAAGCAAGGAGAAGCTGAAGCTTCAGACTTGAACCCTTCGGCAGAGCAAAACCTTCCATGAGCCTCTTTTGCTCTGACAAAGGAGTGACATGCAACATGTCAGCTTCTCCTTTCTTCTCAAGGTGATTTACATACGAGGATCAACGACCTGTTGATTCCATCAATCGTGTCACACAAATAGCCTTTGCTTGCTTATCATGTGTTGCAGTTACCAGATACAGTGTACAGCAGCTTTCCTCAACCACTCTGCACTGATCTCTACGTAAGAATAATTCTGCAGAATACTTTAACCTCGGTACTAATCCCCCTGTAAGTGTGTGTGTGGGGGGGACTCCCCACAACAAAACAAACGACAGTGTTTTTACCGGAACGAAAAGTCCAGAAGAAGCTCCAAAGAGGCCAACAATAGTGTTTTGTAAAAACGTTACTATAGCAATTATTTTACGAGGAAAGGAAAAACAAGACATGAATGCTTTCGGAAAAACTTCACTGCAACAAAGACGAGAGGATTCCTATTTATATCTTGCCACCAAAAGTGGACGGAGGCTTTGCTTTCACCTGTCTGTTTGTCTGTTTGTCTATCTGTCTGAGCAGGACATTTCAAAACGTTTTGCACGGAATTGGACAAAGCTTGGTGAACGGGTTGTGTGTGTACCAAGGACAAAGTTGTTCGATTATGGTGAAGATCCGAATCCTATAATTATTTAAATGATTCTTCACCATTGAGAGATAGGGCCAAAGCGATATATAGCATGACATCTCAAAAAGTTACGGACGGTTTCGGACGAAACTTGGTGAACTGGTTGGGTGTGTGACAAGGACGAATCTATTCGATTTTGGTGAAGATCTGAATACGAGAGATAAAAAAAATTTTATTAAGCGATTCTCCATCATTGAGAGATCGGCCAAAAACTATATATATATATATATATATATATATATATATATATATATATATATATATATATATATATATATATATATATATATATATATATATATATATATATATATATATATATACATATATATATATATATATATATATATATATATATATATATATATATATATATATATATATATATATATATATATATATATATATATCATGATATTTCAAAAATGTAGAGATGGATTCTGAAAAAAACTATGTGGATGAGTTGGGTAGGTGACAAGAACAAGCCGATTCGATTTTTATTCAGGTCCGAATGCAGATCTGGCCGAACAGTGGGATACAAAATGTAAGCAGTTCAGCGTGGCGGAGGTATGCACCCTACCGAGTGCCGTTCTAGTTCCCAATGAGAATCAGTGTTCCCGTGTAATTATAATACAATAATCCAATATCATAAAATTTCAATACGATAATGCAAATATAATGCAATCTCAAATATTTCGATAATAATTTTTTTTTTTAAATCACATATACCACAAGCAAACAAGATCATCAGCCCGTGTTCACGCGAGCCACATTTGTGTGGCAATAACTTTCTCATTGTTACAAATCAAATGTCCTTTCTTTTTCTAATCGGTCTATTTGTTTATCCACACCACCCCCACCCCAATCGCTCTCCTTTTGCATCTTTTGTTTCTTTTCCACCAATTGCTAAACAATTAACGAGTCTCCTTTGTTCAATAAAAGGCATGCAGCTCCATAGACAGGAAATCTCTCGAGACAAGTTTCCCTTTAGATATCATTGGAAGAGGGTTTGTTTGTGCGTTTTCACAATGAAAACATCCAAAAGTCACTGAGCGAAGAGAGCACAGGGAGAAGGAGAAAGAGAGAGAAGGACAAACTGCTACATTCGGTTATAACTGGAATGATAAATTAATTGTTCATAAACTAGTCACATGACAATATGCTCCATAAATTTGATATCCCAAACATGCATTAAGCTTCAAACAATGGTTGCTTCGGACTGATACATAGCATTCAAGCCATCATGATGAAACTAACAATAACATCTGCAATTCCAAATAAATTCAGGCATGTGCACGAGTTCTTCATGCAAAAACACTTGGGAATGAAATCTCATTTCAATGGTCAGGTGATTAGGGTGCACACCATCATGTGTTCGAGGAACAGATCATTCATTCTTCTCTCAACCTTCAAACTGAACGCTGAAACCCCTTCCCTGACGGTGCCCAATGTGATAACATCAGCTGCACAATGGAACAAAATAAATGAATATTACGTAAAGGTGACAAAATCAATAATCACTTATATAAAATCCAGCCCTTGGGTGAGTGAGTGGGTTTCAAATTATTTGTTTGTGCTTAACACCGCCGCTCCGCCCTTACATCCCGAGTTCCCACTTCCAAAGTTCTTCAGTTGCCTCTGTGTACTCTGGCATGCTGCAGGGTAGCCTAGAGGTACGCACACTAGCCTGTGATCTCTATAACCTGGGTTTGAATCTCGGCCCAGCAATTAACTCTCACCCTGGTGTTTCGCATGCACGGCAAGGTGTCGATGTGTGTGCCGTCACTCGGATCGATGTTAAACTGGGTGTCCCATCTGCGAGCTTTAGTTGGCGACGTTAAAGATCATAGGGTGTCTTTCGTGAAGAGTAGGTGAGTTTTCACCGGAAACCTGAACAAATTACTAATTTCTGCCTGGGCTGCAGGTACAGCAAGAGGTCTGGTCCTCTATGAGGCTCCTTGACAACAGGTTACACTGCTTGCTGTCTTCGAGCGTGGATTATGTCTCGGCAGCAGATCGTACACTACGAACAAATTGATCAAGTGTGGTCCTTCATATGTTTCATCTGAACAGCCATCTTCATTTATAAAGGGGAAACCAAAACGCCCTCTCCCGACAATATTGCTCGACCGTGAACGTACCAGCAATATATCTTCCATCCGGTGGATGTTGGACACTGTAATTCTGTTCATCCAATGTGCACATTGGGAGTGGACACATTGTATTCTATCGATTATGCAGTGATTAATCAAATTATACAAATTCGAATGATGCCCCTTACAAAACATATTATAGGTTTATCGACTCGAAGTGGGAAGCCTGAAATCAAATCACCATCTCCATGCAGTCACGCCTGCCCATAGCCATTGTCAATGGGTTGCGCTTCAGCTGCTGATGGACAGGCGCAGCGCTCCGGAATATCTGCTTCTGAACACGCTGCATATCTTAGCCTACTGCGTGACACGAAGATGTAAACACGTGAAAAGGAGCAGTTACAATGACGAGTGGATTTAGAAGGCTGCACTGCATCAATTGCTCGAATAGACAGACGGTCATCACATGAACCGTGATGCACTTTGTGAATACCCACTCCTCATTCACTCCTCCAAATCGGATGGCGGCGGACAGAGCACGACCCTCACCCAGACGAAGCTCATTGTCCAAGATTGCAGAGACGTTCGTAGCCTATATGTTGCATTTGTACAAGGAACTATGTCCGCATGCTTGGCAATATTCTCCTGCGAGGAGGTCTGACATTCAAAAATGATTGAGCGTGACATGGATTACAGGTTCACTAGCAACTGCCGATGGCAGCCGATGTTAGCAGTTGGAACAGGGCGAATAATAATAATAATAATAATAATAATAATAATAATAACAATAATAATGAATAAGAGGACTTGGGCGATACGGTCGGACGATTGGCTGGCGTCGAGTCGCGCACGCTCACTCAAAGCGCGTGTCGAGCGTCACTGTGACAACAACAAAAGCGCGCTGTCAAGATAATGCGCTTTAAACTAGACATCTTGAACGGCAACCCCCACCCACATCGTGTTTCTATATCAATCAAAAGCATCCTGGTATGCTGCTGCTGCACTAATGGGCAACGTTTGATTAGCCTCATGATCACCTGTGTGCCCACCGTGGCTGCGACGCACCGCGAGCGCATGTGCGCGCGCGCGTCCGGTGCCCCAAGAGGTGCTCCAGCTTTTCACATGTTGCGGTTCGAGATGCGCGTCGGGGAATCAAGGACATGCACACAAAACTTATCGAAGGAAATCAGCGGCATGGCAACCATGGCAGTGTGGTCACGAATCCTCCGAGTAAACCAGGGAGTGTAATAAGAGGTGAAAACCTCGGGTTGTTTTCGGTGCAACTCGTAGAAAGTTCGCGGGAGAAGCGACATCAACAGCGAAGTCTGCGCAAATGTACGGGCAATGGAGTTTTGAACCAGTTTGGAGCTGAGCGGCAAGCCTGAAACTTCACACCAGACGGGCTAAAAATATACCGGCGAGCAGCAAGACGACCCGACATCGGTGGGATTCCCCCGGACTTGATGTAAGCCGTCACGGTGCGGAACGTGCACACAGCCGGGCATTGCCCCACGAAACGAACGATGTACCCACCTTGGTACGAAGATCCTGCACAACCCGAGGAGAGCAGGAACAACAACAGCAACGGTGGCAGCAGACAGAAAACGCTTGGCAGGAGCATCTTGACTCGACACGACAACCCAAATATACTCCCACAGTCCCACTCGGGCTCGGATCTCTTCTATGAACCTCAACAACTTGTTTTCAAAGCTGATAGGGTGACCGAGGCGACAGATAAAGAGACTGCAGAGAGTTCTGACAGCAGCGCCGCCGAGACGCCGAGTATTTGCGGCAGGCACGCTGGAGGCTGAAGCCGTGCCGTTTGGCACCGCCAAAGGGGGTGTAAGTAAGAGGAGGAGGGAAAAGGGGGAGAGTGAGGGAGAGAGGAGGGAGCAAACAGATACGGGGCAGCAAGGGGGAGGGGAGCGCAACAGAATGGTGGGTGTGTTTTGGGCGTGAGGTTCAAAGCTGGGGGGGAGGGGAGGGGAAGGATGGCGGGGAACAGTGTGCGCACATCGCAAGATTCATTTTCCAGGAAGAGCGAGACTTCAGCACGTTTGATTCTCTTGCAAAGAAGGCCTGAAACTGGAACCACCTAACGGGAAATTGGAAAGAGGAGGTGGCTTCATGGTCTTTTGGGGTTTCTGCAGTTCACTCTGCTCTCCAAGTTCCGTTGACACAGTAGAACGAAATCAATGCTGTACTCAGCCCGCACTGCATCCATCACATTGTGGTGCATTCAAAATTACATATATATGTATATGTATGTGTGTGTGTGTGTGTATACAGATACATATATATATATATATATATATATATATATATATATATATATATATATATATATATATATATACATATAAATATATATACATATAAATGTATGTATGTGTATGTGTATGTGTATGTGTATGTGTATGTGTATGTGTATGTGTATGTGTATGTGTATGTGTATGTGTATGTGTATGTGTATGTGTGTATGTGTATGTGTGTATGTGTATGTGTGTATGTGTGTATGTGTGTATGTGTGTATGTGTGTATGTGTGTATGTGTGTATGTGTGTGTGTGTGTGTGTGTGTGTGTGTGTGTGTGTGTGTGTGTGTGTGTGTGTGTGTGTGTGTGTGTGTGTGTGTGTGTGTGTGTGTGTGTGTGTGTATATCTTCGCAGAAGAGGTGGAGGGATGTCTCCATTGTTCGTTCCCGAACTATTAAATCTATCCGCAGCTCATCGAATCGATTTCTGATATATATATATATATATATATATATATATATATATATATATATATATATATATATATATATATATATATATATATATATATATATATATATATATATATATATACAAGTAGGGTAAGAATACTGATTCTGGCTCACTTTTCCCCATGTAAATGAATGGGGGATTTTCAGCGATTTATATTTTTTTTCCCTAAAAATAAATCCCCTTTTTATTCCAAGGTATATTTATTTCTACTCCCTTTTAACCTGGAGGTTGAACCTCATTGAATTGAACACCTGGGGGTTGAACAGCTCACTCATTGAACCTATAAAGATTTGTTCATTCTCAAATTCCTTCAATAGTTTAATTTTCTTTGCACAATAATCCCCATCTAAAATATTGACAAACAAAACATTTGAATCTTTATATTTTTTAAGATACCCCATTTGTGCCATTACGAAATGATAAACTTCTCTTAATGCTCTCATCTGACCACCTCCTGAGCCACATATCATTTTGAGATTATAGTAAATTGTTTTTTCATTGTTCAATTGATAACCATCAAAGTTTTCAGTCCATTCAAGGATATTCATTTTTTCTTTACATCCTCTAACTTACTAGTTTTTAAATTAATTCGCTTATTTGTTTTATTTACCTTTGTTTTAGTTATTTTTTCAATAAGACTTATTTGATATTTTTCACATTCATTATGTTTTCCATTTATATACCAAGACTGAGATTTTCTCCACTCTTTAGTTTGATTAATACTTGGTTTAACCATTTATATATTGTGAAAAAACGGCGGTAGCCCTTAAAAACCCTAACCCATCTTCCCATCGTTAAAACATAATCTATTTTATACACTCTATCATACAATATCCATATGGAACACAATCTATTCCATTATCTAAAATAAATCTCTTATCATCAAAGGCTCCTAATGCCTTTTTATTTACTTCTTCACTATATATGTCATGTTTATAACTTCTTATTGTATTCATTTTCCTATATTCTTCTTTCTTATTCATCAAACAATTATAATAATTTCTAAAAGTTATTGATTTCTTTATTACATATTTCTTTATTCCCTTTAACCTCTTATCAATCTGTTCACCATACTTATAAGCATATGCCTTTGCTCTCAATCCAATAAACTCACTCATTACTTTTCCACCCAACTCATCCTTAAACTTACCAATAACCTTTTCATTCTTTTTGGAAAATAACTCACTCTTCTTGCTGAAATTACTTGTATCATATACTCCAATATTTTTCTTCATATCTTCATAAACATCATCAGTTTTTATATCTAGGATAAAACTATCAGTATCCATATATAACAATGAAACATTTTCACCATACTCTTTCTTTAAGTCATTATACAAATAATCATACATCAATATCTTTGATAAATCAAGAACTGCTGTTCCAATATAAATTGGTTTATCCATTACAATACTTTCCTTTTTCATATGAATTGCAGAAAAGTTCTCTGAAAAAACCTCTTCTCTCTCAAAACTTGGTTTATTTATCAATCTCGAAGCTTCTTTCCAAGATGTTGCGAATCTAATGTTTTGCCTGTTTCTAACATTTTCCATAGTCTTTCCAAATACAGCATTATTCATTAATTTATAAAAGTCCCCTTCAAATTTTACTTTTGTATTTGCTCTCATATCTGTATTGAATTGAATATACTTTTTCACCCAAGGACTTTGTTTAAATTTTAAAACTCTATGAATTTTAGCTACTCTCAATCCTTCTCTCAAAAACTGTTTTAAGCTTCTCTGATGCAAAACATATCCCTCTTTATCATAGAATGTTGTTAATAACTTTTCTGTTGATTTACCTTTAATATTAAAACTTTTATGATAATCACTTAACCATTCTTTCTTTGGAGTTTCTTTCTCACATGCAAAAGGAAGATCGTTATGCTTATTATGAAGATCACTCGGGTACCTCAAATCAACTTCAAAATAATAACCTTCTTCTTCGTCATTCAATTCCTCTTGAGAAGAAATAACAATATTCATCAAAGCCTTTTCATAATCCTTTTCTTCCACCCACTCTAATTTACCATAAGGCAGAGATTGAGACATTGCCCATCCATACAAATTATTAGCATCAAAATACATCAAATAATTACTATCTTTTTCACTATCATAATTTGGAAGATATTTATTATTTGCTTTAGCATATCTTTTGAACATACTTGTGATATTCCACCTCTCTTGGACTTCTCAATCATCAAAAGCATATCCACATCACTGATTAAATCTATATCTTGTTTTGTCATTTTCAACATTGCACTCCAAGCTAAACCAGGAGCTGTGAAATAGTGGGCAGGATCTAATCCATAACAATTTTTATTATGACAGAGTGATCTAAAAGCTTCAAACACATCAGCTAACAATAAAACATCTGTTTTTAGATATAAATCGTGATATTCTCCAAGGTTCTTTATCTTAAATATTTTCCATATTTCTTGTGCGTGTTTATATTCCTTATCACTTATCTCTTCTTCATAAAGGTTATTATAGAAACTTTATTTTGAAGGAAGTTGTGTTTCTTTAAATCTCATAAATGAATCCATATAATCATAAGGATAAATTCCCTTACTTGTAAGAATTTTCTCTTTACTTTGAATTTCATTCCTTGTTTGAATTTCCTCTCTCGTAAGAATTCCTTCTTTAATCAGAATTTCATCTTTAATCTGAATTTCCTCTTTAGTTCGAATTTTCTTTATAATTAGAATTTCATCTTCAGTTAGAATTTCCTCTTTACTTTGAATTCTCTCTTTAATCTGAATTTCCTCTTTAGTGAGAATTTCCTCTTTTGGAAAGAATGAATTAAGATTTGGAAAAGAGTCCGTGGAGCTTAGATTTGATGTGAGGTAGGCTAGTGGTGTTCCCATAAACTTGTAAGAATCTAAAAACCTAATACGAGTTATAGGTTTTGTGAATATCATTTTTGAAAATGAAATATACTTTTGACTTGTGTTTGTTATAGCAGAAATATTCCCTGGTGTTTTTGAAAGTTCATTTATAAATAGATGTGTATCATAGTTGGCGCTGTTGTGAAGAAAGACTGGAATAAAAGAAGGTAATTTATAATTAAGATTACAACAGGAATGAGCGGGACCTCTATATTTACCAGTAAGATGACAATGGTCTCTAACTTTAAACTCCTTAATTTCCCCCTCACAAATATGACAGATATTGTTCATTCTAAATTCTAATTTTTCTTCTTTGGTTAATTTCATCGGTTCATTTGTTTCTTTCATTAATTTAGTGAGTCTTATACAATCCTTTTCTAATCGTTTTACAAACTCTTGTGAAGCATTTTTTCCACGATAATGTTCAAGTTTGTTATACTTTTCTCCAACAGATGATTTGATATAATAACAAAAACCACAAGGAATATGTTTTTGATATTTATTTGTATATGGTTCTTTTGGATTAGGAGAAGCAGTATTTATCTTTTTAAGGATACATTCAAAATCAGCGTATATCACAAATGGGTGCATGATAGATTTATTATAATCTTCAAAATAAATCTTTTCACCAGGTTTAGGCATTGTAATTACAGCTGATTTATGATTACTACAATATTTTGAATGTTGTTCTAATCGTTCTTTTGTATGAAATGAATTAAGACATCGCTTACAAGGATATATTTTGTTTGCTGTTCTGAATACCTGAGAAGAGATTAATCTTGATAAATTATTGATGTATGTGTAATGTGAATTCTTTCCAACACTAAAATATAAAAGGTCAATGTGTGTTTCTTCATTTTTATAGTTGTTTGAAATTTTTAATATTTGAACTTTGTTTGTATCCGTTAATCCATATACATTAATAGAAAGATTATTCTTTTTCTCAAATTTAGGAATATCTGTTAGTGGCATTGGGAATTTAAAATCTTTAATGTCCAAGGTATTCTCATATTTCATATATTGTTTTACTCTTTCTGAATTACATTTTGGTGGATGTAAGTGAGCAAGAACAGACCAGAGAAAACATTTATTATCATTGTTCTTAATATTAACAACTGCCTTCTTTAGTTTTATTTCTTTTGGTAATTCAATATAAGAAGAAGCTTTAAGAGGGTTTGATTTTAGAATGTGTATATCTAAAAAGATGATTTTTTTAATATTGAATCCACTTCCTACCACTGTATTATCAACATCCTCCTCTTGTCTTGATAGTTCTTCATAAACCCCACTATTCAAAAAATCTTGAAATGATGTTATAAAATGAAGATCTGTTCTCATATAAGGAGTTTGTTCTTCATCTTGTCTTTTCATATTCATTTTCACTCCCATATAAAACTTTAAAGTTTTTATTTCTTTTAATGTCTTTTTAATAAATTTTTCAACATCGGGTTTTACTATTTCAATTGATTCAGCTATTGATGATGGACCGGGTTCTCCAAATTGAAAAATCCTTATTTTTATATGCCCTTTAAATGCCTCATCAGTGTTTTTAATATAATAGTCTCCCTTTACTTTAAACTCATTTTTCTTGTGTTTTTGTGATTGAAGATGTTGATTATAACTACTCTTCAAAACATCCTTTGAACAGATATCACAATGTTTTCTTTCCAACTCAAGAGGAGATATTTGATGAAATAGATTAAATGTGTGTTTGTTGGTTCGGAGGTGTTTTCTATAATGTTTATATTCGTGATTACAAACATCGCAGTACGTTGTATTCACCATATTTATAGAATAAAACTTTGCTTGAACTAAAATTTTCTTGATGAAAATTTCGTTTAATTTATAGGTGAATCTGTGCTTAAAAACATTTTATCCTCCAACTTTTTCACTTAATAAATACAATGTTTCAAGACACAAAAGACAAGTTTCAATCAATCTCTTCATCTGTTAAAGATACTGAGAAATATGTCAAGGATGTAAAATTGAACAAAGATAAATATAACAACTATTGGATAAAAACTATTATGGTAAATAATATGAGTTCTTCAATTTCCTTCAGTGGAAGGGCTTTTAGTATACCTGGTAGAACATCAATTAAAGTATCTCTAACAAAAGTTTCTCCTCTCCTTCTAGTAATATATTCAAAACTAGAAAAAGCAATGAAACAAGAAAAAGTATCAAAGAACAAAAACCTTATGGATGAAGCTTTAGAAAGAAAAGATAAGACCATCTGTAATATGCAAGGAGAAATTTGTATTTTTTTCAACAACCCTAAAGATGTAAATCTTGATGAAATAAAGGATGTTAATATATCAGGTGAAATGACATTTCGTTCAATAGTAGTTAACGATAATTTTAAAATTACCTTTAATATAAAAAATGTTGTCGTTGAATCTGATAATGAAAAAAAGTATATCGATATCGATGGTAATATACAACTGAAAGTATAGATGAATTTCAGTTTAAGTAAAGTTTTACTTTATAAATATGCTAGACTTTCCTGATTCTCCATATGACAAATTTGAGAATTGTCCTGCGTGTGAAAGACGGGGATTAAACACAGAGTCAAAAGCCTATAAACAATGTATATTCTGTGATTATCTTCTAATTAATGATAATAAAAAATATAAAAAGGAAAATAATTCTTTTAGATTTACACCAAAAATGAATTACTTTACAAGATTGATTAGAGAAATGAATGTAAAGTATGAGGATGATAACACACCTTTCCTTACAAGGGAAGAAACTGAACGTATAAGAGAAATGTTCAAAGGATTGTTGTTGTATATTATTCATGGATGTAATTTTCAGGGAAATATCAACACAAGATATTGTATAAATAAAATAATGGATTATCTTGAAATTAAACCTGAACTTAGGATAAAATATAGAGTTTCTAAAAAAGCTAATAATAAATTAAATAACCTGTTTTTCAAATATATAAATGAATGATTTTTTACCTATTTGGGAAAATAAGATAAAATTTAACAACCATAAAAATCTCCCAAATTCATTAAGATGTCTCATAGTTGGTTCAAGTGGATGTGGAAAAACCTGCTTACTTTTAAAAATGCTCCTCACTCCCAACTTTTTAGATTATGATAATTTAATAATTTTCACAAAGTCGAGTTTTCAACCAGAGTATCAACTACTCTCACAAGGTTTTAATGCTGGTCTTCAAAAAGAAGATATAATAGGTTTATTTAAACGTCAAAAAAACCTAAATGATTATAACATTGAAGATATAATTCAACTATTTTGTGATACACAGAGATGTAAAAAGAAATCAAATCTTATAACTTGTATTCTTAGTGATAATACGGATGATATACCGTCTCCCCAAGATTTGGATAAATCAAAAAAGAACCTCGTTATCTTTGATGATTGTGTTAATGAGAGAAACCAAACGGTAATGGACAGCTACTACACAAGAGGGAGACATTCTTCTTGTAATTGTATTTATCTTAGTCAATCGTACTTTCAACTTCCTCGTCGTTCCATCAGAAACAATGCTAATACTTTTATTTTATTCAAGTTAAATTCAATAGATATCAATAATTTTTGGAGAGATAATTGTTCTACATTATGTAGTAAAAAGAAATTTGAGGATTATATGAAGCACACGACTGAAAAATATAAATATATTGTTGTGAAACAAGATGAGATATTAAGGGATATATTTTTTGTTTTATAAACAATTACATATATAAATGACAACTATTATTATAAATCTTGTGGGTAAATCTGCTTCTGGAAAAAACTTTCATAAATCAAGGTTCTTGTGTAGTACAAATGAGAATATTGTAAATTTACTTAAAAACACCCCGTGATACGCATTGTATCAACAACAACTAGAGCAATAAGACCTGGAGAAGTAAAAGGTGAAGATTATCACTATATTTCAGTGGAGGAACATATGCGATTGAGGAATGAAGGACAAATATTTGAGGAGGTTTCTCTTGGTACAACAAAATATTCACATTGTAAGAGTGAGTTAAAGAAACTAAAATCTGGTGGTGTTGGGATATTAGAAACTAATCCAGAAGGAACGAGACAAATTATTAAATATCTGAGCGGAGTGAAGATTTTATCATTCGGTTTTGATGTTGATGAAGAAACTCAACACAAACGTATGAAAAGCAGAGATGCAAGGATTAGTGAAGAAGAAATTACAACTCGCATTAATGTTAATAAAGAATTTGATGAAATATTTAAAGAAAAGGATTTATTTGAACACATCTACTTGAATGATGAAGAAAAGGAAAATTTCCCTGTTGATCTTTACAATTCATTAAATGATATTTTACAATAAATAAATGGATACAAAAGAAAGAGCAAGAAGATTTAAGGAACATCAAGAGTTGGTTTCAAAAGTTGTAAAACAACAGGAAGACATAAAGAAGAAACGCAGACAGAAACTAACGGGCGAAGAAGCATTTGAAAAAAACAAGAGAAATTTTTTAAACCACTTTTAAAAACTTCCCAAGAAAAAATGAAAGATGTTTCCACAGTTCCCACAGTAGAATATACTCCTAGAAAGCTTCAAATGTTAAAAGATTTCAGTCAAATGACGGAGGAAGAATTAGAGCATTTAGGAGAATTAGAATATGATGATGAAGGTTTATTTCAACAACTGGAAGAGATTAATCAACCCCTGATTATATTGTGAATGCTGTTCAAAACAATGAATATTCAGCGGATTCAAAAACCAAAGCAGGACTCATTCCAACAGAACAACCAGCAATATTTCATCTTGTTCAAGAAAAGGTATTGATATTTAATGATGAATTAAGGTTCTTAAGTTCTGCTCAACCCCCTGTTAAACTAACTCCGAGATTAATGTTTCTTCTCACAAAAGATGGAAGACAAGGTTCAACTGTGAGGGATGAATCAAAGTATATTGATAAACCATTGGATATGGAAAATAATGATGATAGAGTATATATTGATTTGCTGAACACTCTAAATTATAAGGTTATTCTTTCTGGTAAAAGTAGGAAGAATGAGAAGGAGAAACACATTATTCAGGCTTTAAGTATCCTTGGTTCAGGTATTAGTTTTCTTCCAAATGACCCATCGCAATTAGTTAATAGACTGTTATTGTTGTTCGGCAGTAAGAAGGCTGGAAATAACAATTGTTTTAATGAAGCATCAGCCATTTTAGACCAGTTGATGAACATGAAAATAATTAATAAATCTCAATATAAAGACATTTTAACTCATATTAAATAAGATGAGAAGCACAATCCTGAGTTTTAATTTCACAACAAGCGACCACACATCTTCATTCCCATACCCACTACAACTTGACACAACAAAAGAATATGAGGCATCTTTATTGTCCATGGAGACTTATAATACCTTATTTAATATAACCGAGAAAAATGACAAGTTTAGTTATAATCCGGGAAGTGGATACAAAACGATAACAGTCTCACCCGGAGCATACGAGATTTCTCAAATATCTTCCGAAATTGCTCGTCTTATGAAAGAACAGGGTGATGAACCAAAAAATATTGTTATAAACATTCAAAAACATACTTCAAAATCAACGATTAAAGTTAAAAATAACTACAAGGTTGATTTCACAATTGATAATTCATTTAGAGAGTTATTAGGTTTCTCCTCAAAAAGATTGAAACTAATGGGACGTTTTACAGTGATAATGTCATTCAAATATCCTCAGGAATAAATTCGGTGTTAATTCACTGTGATTTGATTGATGGTGCTTATAATGATGGATTAAAAACAAATACAATATTTTCATTCAGCGCATACTCAACCCCAATTGGTTATAAATTCAATATGGAGCCTAAAAATTTGGTTTATCTACCTGTGTCAGGAAAAACCATACACAGAGTAAATTTTAGGATAACCGACCAAGATAATCGTGTGATTTCTTTTAATGGAGAAGTTATATCCATCAGAATTCACCTACGTGAAGTTTTTCAATAAATAAATACGATGGTTATTGTGAGGAAGCACGAGTTGGGAAAATATAAAATAATTACAGGGGATGGGATGTTCCTTTCCCCGTACTACAAGGGTGAAGGTATGTATCTTGGTAGAGGATACTATAAACCTAAGAGACAAAGGGGTGTTGGACATCAATTTAGAGGAGATGGGATAATTGATACTCTCATGGGTATTGTTCAACTATTCTTAAACATAAAGACCTAATTGGTTCAACTGCTTCTGCTGTGGGAAATGTAGCAGGTGCTGTAAAGAGTATAAAAGATGCTCAGAAAGAATCTCATAAATTACAAGCAATAAAAGAAATTAAGAAAGGTAAAACTCAGTTGTCCCCCAAGAACGACAGAAAATAATTCAAATACTTGGATCAGGGTTTCAAAAGTTTTAACATCTTTTTTCCTAAATAAATACAAGTATGGAAGCAATTGATAGTATCTATGATTTGGATGATACTATTATTATCTCAAACTCCACTAAAAAGAAGATTACTTCAAGGTAAATGCAATAACTGGAACAGACTGGAATACAAATGGTACAAAAAGTTTTGAAATAAATAATCAACAAACCTATTTGAATCTCTCCGAAAGTTTCTTGTTGTGTAAATTTAAATTCACTAAGGCTGGGAATAACACAAACGCTACACTTGTAAATGATTTCTTCTGGAAAATGTTTGATAGTGTGCGGTTGTATATTGGAACACAAGAAGTTGAAGCGGTTGATTATGTCTCTGCTGTATCTGAAATGATGAAATTTACACTCTATACATTCAGTGATAGAATGGGAAAGGGGTCTGTCGAAGGTTTTATTCCTGATATGTCAACGGGAACAAACACAGACCCTGGATATATTCAAAGGAAAGGAATGTATAATGATGATACAAAAGCAGAAAATAGTTTTACTGTGGCAGTTCCTCTTAAAGGTATATTTGGATTTTGTGATTATGATAAAGTTCTGTATGGTCTTAAAATTAGATTTCAACTACAAAGGAATGATAATGAAAATAGATTGCTTTTTGGTGTTGGTAATGCTTTTGGTGATCAGAATAAATTTGTAATTGAGGAGATGAGTTGGTATATCAGTGAATATACTCCTAATCTTAAAACAGAAGAGATGTTGAATCGAAGACTTAACTCAAAAAACCACTCAGTGTATCATACCTCAAAAGAAGATGTCAACACGTTAAACTCAATCAAACTACTTACACGTGGAATTTGGGTGTTCTGGAAGGAAAGCCACGATATCTGTGGATGATTTTTAAAAAGCCAGATGGTGATACTGCGACTGATAAGAATAATGCATTGAGTGATAATGCTAAGGTGAAACAACTTCGTTTCTCTAGATGGAACATTTTATCCACGAGATAGATTGGAAATTAATTGGGAAAAAATGATTTTGCTGAAGCATACAAGTCTTACCAAAAGGTGTGTGAAAGTAATGGAAATAAAGAACCTATTTTGGATATGACAGCATTTAAAAGTTTGTATACAATCTATACGTTTGACCTGAGCGCTCAAAAAGAAACTATAAAGTCTAATCGAGTGGATACTTCCCTATACATTGAAAGAGGAGAGAGTGAAGAAGTTGATACATATTGTTTGCTTTTGGAAGAAACAGAATTGCAGATTAATACAGATAATGGTGTGATGATTAGTCTCACATAATTTTTGTTAAATAAATGAGTGGCAAAGTACCAACTGGGGTATATGTTAATCAAATCAATCTTCATAAACTATCATCTTGTGTTCAAAATCAAAAGCCTTGTACGATTAACGTTAATACAATTCAGAGAAAAGGAGCAGTAAGAATTGATGTTTTGCTCACAAGAGAACAGGTTAAAATCTTGAATGACACTGGCTCACTTAAAATTAAAATGACAAAACCAATGTTGAAAAAATATTCAATAAGAGAGACGAGTGGAGGATTTCTCCCATTTCTAATTCCTTTATTTGCTGGTTTAAGTGCGGTTGGAGCATTGACGGGTGGTATTTCAACAGCGGTCAAAACTGCCAACGAAAGGAAGGCTCAACTCCAGGCTCAAAAAGAATTGGAAAGACATAACAAAGAGTTGGAGAAACAAATTAGTGGAAGTGGTGTAATTGTAGATTTTGCTGAAAAACTTGAAGGTCTGCCTGATAAAGCGAGATTGTTAGTTGGAGATATGCTTTCTTCTATAGCACAAGCAGGTGTAAAATTAACGAAAAGAGGTAATGGATTATATCTTTCTAATAAATAAATGAGTATTGATGAGTGGTTGAAAGAATTTGGAAAGAATACAACATCAAATTTACAACTTGCCAAATATTGTAAGAAATTAAAAATTCATAATGTGGTTATTTGTATGAGAGATGAATTAACAAATGTGTCGAAACATACAAAGAATATTATTATGAACTTAGAAGATAATGATGGGAACGGTTCTCATTGGGTTTGTATTTTTAATAGTCAAGACAAATATTATTTTGATAGTTTTGGTCTTCCACCACCTGTTGAAGTCATAAAATTCTTACAGAATGGTGTTTATCAAACATTTCAAGTCCAAGAATTAAATTCCAAGTGTTGTGGTCAATTATGTCTATATGTGTTATTTCAACTCAACAAAAATAAAAAATTTTATGATATTATTTTTAATCTAATATAAATGACTTATGTTGGTAAAGATGGTTCTATCTTTGGTGTATCTCAAGAACTGGATATTGATTTATCAAATTATTACACAAAGGCACAGGCTGAACGACATAAATATAATATAAACAAAAATATTAACATGAAAAATGCTTATAAATTAAAAAATTATCCAAGCCCGACTGACGCGAATGACTTGGTGAGATTAAGCGATTTATCACAATATATATACTTAAATAAAATGGCTGTGTATTCTAAAGATACAGAAGTGTTGATATTATCTCCAGGTCATACAGAATTCACAGTTCGAATTAAAATAAATTTTTATAAAGAAGGGCGTATCGTTTGTATGAGAATAGAACAATGGGGGTATGATATGAATGATTTAGGGTATAATTGGTCATTTAAAATTAACCTCGAAGACCTGGAACAATTAAATCAGTCTCGTAAGGAAGAATATTATCCACTTGGTATCGAGAATGAGTTTTGTGGAGCCACGATTAGTAAACAACAAATAAAAGAATTTAATAAGGGTAAATATAATAATGGTTTTGCCCTTGTTTATCTCATGAAAACAGAAAAAACAGGATTATATATAATAAGTAAGGAAATACAAAATGATTTAACTATGGGAAGATGGGGAGGTGTTTCGTGCCATAATATTATTCTAACATATATTTCTAATACATAAATGACAGCAAGAAGGCTTCAAGAAAATTATCATTTCTGTGTCCAAGCATACCTTCAAGAAAAGGGTATTCGGTATTTTAATAAATATGTTCTACAACATAAGAATGAGGTATTTTCAATAAAAGATTGGCATTATGCTGATGTTGATAAACCAACAACTTTAGATTTAATTAGAATGTTAAATAATGAAAAAATTATAAGGTTAAGAAAAGGTAAGGCTCTTTTAGAAATTCAAAAGAAATTTTATTGGTATCCTGTTGTAAAAAATTATTTTGGATACAGGAATAACAAGAAATCCTGATGAATATATGTATAATATTCTATGGGGTGTAAACGATTCAAGTATAGTAAGGGATGAGGAAGGAGTTGAAGAAGAGAGGGAAGAGGAGGAAAAGGAGGAGGAGGAGAGAGAGAAGGAGGAAAGAGAGAAGAGAGAGAGGGAGGAAAGAGAGAGAATGAATAAATATCAAAATATGGAAACCAGTGAGATTCAAAAAGAATAGAGGTATTAAAGAAATTAACTTATCTCACCAGGGAGGAATACAAAGAATTAAAAAGTCTATTTGCAATACTTTCGACAAGACTATCGACATCGAGAAGACATGTATTTTAATTCAAGTTTTTTCTTAAATAAATGGAGGAGAGAGTGAAGGCATTTCTAAGGATTCTTTATGTTTTAAAAATTAAGATTCAAATGTGCATGTTGGAAACTAAAAAGGTTTTTGCACTCTGCAGAAATTTTTCTCATAAATAAATGAGTTATTGTCTCAAATGTAAAAAGAAAACTAATACTAAAAATATTTCATATATTAAAAGTAAAAATAACAGGGTTATACAAAAAGGTATATGTTCGGTGTGTGGTTCAAAAAAATCAATTTATCTCCAAACACAAACTCGGAGGAGATATACAAAAGTTTTTATCAGGAAGTAAATTTACAACTACTGGAATACCAGGGGAATTACATCTTCCAGGGTATTCTTTCTGTGGTCCAGGCACAAACTTGGATAAAAGATTAGATGAGGCAGACAATCCTAAATCCTGGAGTTAACCAATCAATAGAGTTGATGAAGTGTGCATGAGACACGATATTGATTATGGGAATACCACAACGTTGGAAGAAAAGCATGAAGCCGATAGAGAAATGTTATATAATTTGTCTCTGATACAAAATCCAACCTTGAGAGAAAAAGTTGATAGGTTCATCGTGAAGAAGATGATTAGTGCTAAATTGAAACTTGGACTTGGAAATTCAAAAAACTTATAGGCTCTAATGATGCCATTAAGACTGAAGAGAAATTAGCTGATGAATTACATAAACCAATATTCACAAAGTTTCAGAGAAGGAAAGTTTATTCCAAGGAAGTTGATTATATCTGGTCTGCTGATTTGATTGAACTCAATAATGATAAGGGGTACAAGTATGCTTTAACCGTTATTGATTTGAGGAGTAGATATGCGTGGGTTGTCCCTTTAAAAAACAAAACAGGTAATACTCTTGTGTTAGCTTTTCAACAGATATTTAATAAAAGTAAGAGAAAACCTAAGAAATTGTGGACTGATGAGGGTAGAGAGTTTTATAACAAGACATTTATGAATTTTTTAAAAAATAACAGTATTACATTATACAGTACCTTTAATGAAGGGAAGGCAGTTGTTGTTGAACGTTTTAATCGTACCTTAAAAGAGAGACTATATAAAAAATTCACACAACTCGGTTCACAACAATGGTTATCTTTTATTCAGGATATTGTGGATAAGTATAATGACACGATTCACACGTCAACGAATATGAAGCCATCAGAAACATTTACAAAATTAAAATATGAAAAAGAGATTAATGTCAGAAAACCTAAGTTCAAAGTTGGTGATATCGTAAGAATATATAGGTGGAAATCTCATTTTGAAAAGGGTTTTACTGAACGATGGACGAAAGAACTTTTTAAAATTGTTGATGTAATAGATACAGTTCCTTGGACTTATAAAATATATGATTTGGAAGGGGAAGAGATTTTAGGTTCATTTTATTCACAGGAATTACAAAAGACAAAACTAAGCATATAATACACCTTTGTGGACACTAGAGGGACAAGTCCGAGGTGTATTACAGTATATAATGTGTGTCAAGGGGGACGTTCTTAGATCTGTGAACCCCAAACACAGAATCCTCAACTGAATAGTCAAGGTTTAACTTTTGTTTGTGTGTGTGTGTGTGTAATGGGAGCAATAGGTTGGCGCTTCACTCCCTCCTACTATACACCGTTGTGGACACTCGAGGGCCAAGTCCGAGGTGTATAACAGTATATAATGTGTGTCAAGGGGGACGTTCTTAGATCTGTGAACCCCAAACACAGAATCCTCAACTGAATAGTCAAGGCTTAACTTTTGTTTGTTGATGTGTATGTGTGTGTGTGTCCCAACCCTCACATTCAAAATCTCAACCCCAACCCTCACATTCAAAATCTCAACCCCAACTCAATGTCTTTTTCAAAATGAGATTTCCACCTATATATATATATTTTTACGTTTTTTTTTCTTCTTCCAATTCTGTCTTTTAAGGCTTTCAGGTTTGATGACGTAGAAAGGGGGAGTAAGCCTGCACTTTCTTCCCAGAACTTTCTTGATCTTGCTCCCATCAAGCACCATCCGACAAAGAACTACATCGATAGGTTTAGATCCCAAAGAGTGATAGCAACTCCAAAAGTCTCCAAAATATAAATAAATAAAATAATAATAATAATAAATAAATAAATAAATAAATAAAAGCCCCCAAAAAAGTTTCAAGTGTCCAACATAAACCCAACTTTCCAAGTCTTCAAGGTATAACCACATTCCCGTTGAGTTTCCAAGATATGTATCACATTGTGAGTTATCAATCCAGAACCCACATTTCAAGTATTCAAAGTAAAACCAACTTACAAAGTCTCTTAAGGATAACTCATTTACTGATTTTTTCAAAATTTGTGAGTCTCCAAGGTAGGCCCCATATTTAGAACCATCTTGGCAGAACCCTTTTCCTGAGTCTCCAAGGTAGTTATTTAAACCATCAAGGCAGAACTCATTTACTGATTTTTCAAAATTTGTGAGTCTCCAAGGTAGGCCCCATATTTAGAACCATCTTGGCAGAACCCTTTTCCTGAGTCTCCAAGGTAGTTATTTAAACCATCAAGGCAGAACTCATTTACTGATTTTTTCAAAATTTGTGAGTCTCCAAGGTAGGCCCCATATTTAGAACCATCTTGGCAGAACCCTTTTCCTGAGTCTCCAAGGTAGTTATTTAAACCATCAAGGCAGAACTCATTTACTGATTTTTTCAAAATTTGTGAGTCTCCAAGGTAGGCCCCATATTTAGAACCATCTTGGCAGAACCCTTTTCCTGAGTCTCCAAGGTAGTTATTTAAACCATCAAGGCAGAACTCATTTACTGATTTTTTCAAAATTTGTGAGTCTCCAAGGTAAAACTTGTATTCTGGCTCATCAAGGTATAACTTGTTCAGTGGGTATTGTCTTGATAACTCACAATGAGTACTATTGCTGTAAAACTCTTTTTCAGGATTTTGCTGGTCTCCAAGGTATAACTCTTTGGTTGGGTCATCAAGGACGAACTCGTTCTGTGGGTCTTGGTCGCTCATAAGGTCTTCAACCAAGCCAACAATTTCGCCCCAAGTTGTAGCAAAAGCAGTATTTTCATTTCGTATTTCAGACACAATTTCCTGTGAGAGAAAATAATAATGTATTAATTAAGTTATTTAATTATTAAATGAGTATGCTTCAATCAAAGTTTGAAAATAGGAAAATAAAAAATCTTACCTCAATAGATAAGAGGTTTGAATCCAGTTCATCAACTTGAAGGTTTAGTTCCAAAGAAGACAGAGAGTTCCAAGGAACACCAAAGTCATCCCACTCAAGGTCTTCAACCAAGCCAACAATTTCCCCCCAAGTTGTAGCAAAAGCAGTATTTTCAGATACAATTTCCTGTGAGAGAAAATAATAATGTATTAATTAAGTTATTTAATTATTAAATGAGTATGCTTCAATCAAAGTTTGAAAATAGGAAAATAAAAAATCTTACCTCAATAGATAAGAGGTTTGAATCCAGTTCATCAACTTGAAGGTTTAGTTCCATAGAAGACAGAGAGTTTGAGACAAGCACACAGAACACCATTGCCAGCAAGAACAAATGTTTAAAATGGAGCCTGGGTTTGAAGCTTTTATAGAGAAAGACTGGTGGGTGTGGTTTCCTTTGGAAATTCCCTGGGCAAGCCTAGGCAAGCCTTCATTGGGAAATTTTTCAAAACCATAACATCCTGTAATTTTCTAGTGATTTCTTTGTGAGTCAGAGATGAACTGGAAATGATGTAAGAGTGGGCGGGGCTTAGCAAAAGTAGGCGGAGCTTAGGAAAAGTGGGCGTGGCTTAGAAAAAATACCTTATGAAAAGTGGGCGGAGCTTAGCAAAAGTGGGCGGGGCGTAGGAAAAGTGGGCGTGGCTTAGAAAAAATACCTTATGAAAAGTGGGCGGAGCTTAGCAAAAGTGGGCGGAGCTTAGGAAAAGTGGGCGTGGCTTAGAAAAAATACCTTATGAAAAGTGGGCGGAGTTTAGCAAAAGTGGGCGGAGCTTAGGAAAAGTGGGCGTGGCTTATAAAAATTACCTTATGAAAAGTGGGCGGGGCTTAACAAAAGTGGGCGGGGCTTAAAGAAAAGTGGGCGGGGCTTAACAAAAAATAACCTGTGGCTCAGGAGGTGGTCAAACAAGAGCATTAAGAGAAGTTTATCATTTCGTAATGGCACAAATGGGGTATCTTAAAAAATATAAAGATTCAAATGTTTTGTTTGTCAATATTTTAGATGAAGATTATTGTGCAAAGAAAATTAAACTATTGAAGGAATTTGAGAATGAACAAATCTTTATAGGTTCAATGAGTGAGCTGTTCAACCCCCAGGTGTTCAATTCAATGAGGTTCAACCTCCAGGTTAAAAGGGGGGACAAATAAATATACCTTGGGATAAAAAGGGGATTTATTTTTAGGGAAAAAAAATATAAATCGCTGAAAATCCCCCATTCATTTACATGGGGAAAAGTGAGCCAGAATCAGTATTCTTACCCTACTTATACACATATATACAGTGGGGAGAACAAGTATTTGATACACTGTTGATTTTGCAGGTTTTCCCACTTACAAAGCACGTAGAGGTGTGTAATTTTTTTTATCATAGGTCCACTTCAACTGTGAAAGACGGAATCGAAAACAAAAATCCTGAAAATCACATTGTATGATTTTAAAATAATTAATTTGCATTTTATTGCATGAAATAAGTATTTGATACATCAGAAAAGCAGAACTTAATATTTGGTACAGAAACCTTTGTTTGCAATTACAGAGATCAGACGTTTCCTGTAGTTCTTAACCAGGTTTGCACAGACTTTTGCACACAGCAGCGATTTTGGCCCACTCCTCCATACAGATCTTCTCCAGATCCTTCAGGTTTCAGGGCTGTCACTGGGCAACACAGACTTTCAGCTCCCTCCAAAGATATTCCAATGGGTTCAGGTCTGGAGACTGGCGAGGCCACTCCAGGACCTTGAGATGCTTATTACGGAGCCACTCCTGAGTTGCCCTGGCTGTGTGTTTCGGGTCATTGTCATGCTGGAAGACCCAGCCACGCCCCATCTTCAATGCTCTTGTTGAGGAAAGGAGGTTGTTGGCCAAGATCTCGTGATACATGGCCCCATCCATCCACCCCTCAATACGGTGCAGTCGTCCTGTCCCCTTTGCAGAAAAGCATCCCCAAAGAATAATGTTTCCACCTCCATGCTTCACGGTTGGGATGGTGTTCTTGGGGTTGTACTCATCCTTCTTCTTCCTCCAAACACGGCAAGTGGAATTTAAACCAAAAAGCACTATTTTGGTCTCATCAGACCACATGACCTTCTCCCATTCCTCCTCTGGATCATCCAGATGGTCATTGGCAGACTTCAGACAGGCCTGGACATGCGCTGGCTTGAGCAGAGGGACCTTTCCTGCCCTGCAGGATTTTAATCCATGACGGCGTAGTGTGTTACTGATGGTTTTCTTTGATTCTGTGGTCCCATCTCTCTTCAGGTCATTTACCAGGTCCTGCCGTGTAGTTCTGGGCTGATGCCTCACCTTTCTCATGATCATTGAGGCTCCACGAGGTGAGATCTTGCATGGAGCCCCAGACCGAGGGAGATTGACTGTTATCTTGAACTTCTTCCATTTTCCAATAATTGCGCCAACCGTTGTTGCCTTCTCACCAAGCTGCTTGCCTATTGTCCTGTAGCCCATCCCAGCCTTGTGCAAGTCTACAATTTTGTCCCTGATGTCCTGAGACAGCTCTCTGGTCTTGCCCATTGTGGAGAGGTTGGAGTCTGATTGATTGAGTGTGGACAGCTGTTTTTAATGCAGATAACAAGTTCAAACAGGTGCAGTTAATACAGGTAATGAGTGGAGAATGGGACGGCTTCTTAAAGACAAAACTAACAGGTCTGTGAGAGCCGGAATTCTTTCTGGTTGGGAGGTGATCAAATACTTATTTCATGCAATAAAATACAAATTAATTACTTAAAAATCATACAATGTGATTTTCAGGATTTTGTTTTAGATTCCGTCTTTCACAGTTGAAGTGTACCAATGATAAAAATTACAGTCTTCTCCGTGCTTTGCAAGTGGGAAAACCTGCAAAATTGGCTGTGTATCAAATACTTGTTCTCCCCAGTGTGTGTGTGTGTGTGTGTGTGTGTGTGTGTGTGTGTGTGTGTGTGTGTGTGTGTGTGTGTGTGTGTGTGTGTGTGTGTGTGTGTGTGTGGGTGTGTGTGTGTGTGTGTGTGTGTGTGTGTGTGTGTGTGTGTGTATATATATATATATATATATATATATATATATATATAAATTTTTTTTATATCCTGGCGTAAGCACAGTGGTTAGGGCAGCGGCTTGGGATCCAAAAGGTTCTGAGTTCAAGCCCCGTTGGGCCACTGAATTAATACACCAGGGGGTTGACTCAGCCTGTCATCCTTCCGAGGTCGGCGAAATGAGTACCAGTATACTGGGCCGGTGTATACCCCGGTTAAAATAGGTGCACCATATCCCTGTGTCGTAAGAGGCGATCAGGGTTGCGTCAGGAAGGGCATCCGGCATAAAACATGTGCCAAATCACGATGCGGATCATACGGATGATCCGCTGTGGCGACCCCGAATGGGAGCAGAGCAGCTTCATCCTTACTGATCTTTCGGCTTGCTCCCGTTAGGGGTCGCCACAGCGGATCAACCGTCTCCATTTCACTCTATCCTTCACATCTTCCATTGACACTCCAACCACCCGCGTCTCCGCCCTCACCGTATCCATGAACCGCTTCTTTGGCCTTCCTCTTCTCCTCCTGCCTGGCGGCTCCATCTTCAACATCCTTCTCCCGATATACTCCGCTTCCCTCCTGAGCACATGTCCAAACCACCTCAATCTCACCTCTCTCACTTTGTCTCCAAACCGTCCTACCTGCGCTGTCCCTCTAATATACTCATTCCTTATCCTGTCCATCCTCGTCACTCCCAACGAGAATCGCAGCATCTTTAACTCTGCCACCTCCAGCTCCGCTTCCTGTCTTTTTGTTAGCGCCACCGCCTCCAAACCATACAACATAGCTGGTCTCACTACCGTCTTGTATACTTTCCCCTTCACTCTTGCAGCTACCCTTCTGTCACAAATCACTCCTGCAACTCTTCTCCCCCCACTCCATCCTGCCTGCACTCTCTTTGTCACTTCTCTCCCACACTCTCCGTCACTTTGGACAGTTGATCCCAAGTAGTTAAACCCATCCAACTTCCCCACCTCAACTCCTTGCAACTGCACCATACCACCACCCTCCCTCTCATTTACGCACATGTACTCCGTCTTACTCCTTCTGACTAACATTCCCCTTCTCTCCAGTGCGTACCTCCACCTCTCGAGGCTCGCCTCAGCCTGCTCCCTCCTCTCCCTCCAGATCATGTAGTCATCCGTGAACATCATAGTCCATGGGGACTCCAGTCTGATCTCGTCCGTCAACCTGTCCATCACCATTGCAAACAGGAAAGGGCTCAGAGTCGATCCTTGGTGCAATCCCACTTTAACCTTAAACTGGTCCGTCATTCCTACCGCACACCTCACCGCTGTCACACTGTCCTCATACATATCCTGCACGATCCTCACATACTTCTCCACCACTCCCGACTTCCTCATACAATACCACAACTCCTCTCTTGGCACCCTATCATAAGCTTTCTCTAAATCCACAAACACACAATGTAACTCCTTCTGGCCTTCCCTATACTTCTCCATCAACATTCTCAAAGCAAACATTGCATCAGTGGTGCTCTTTCCTGGCATAAACCCATATTGCTGCTCACAGATCGTCACCTCTCCTCTCAACCGAGCTTCCACTACTCTTTCCCACAACTTCATGGTGTGGCTTAACAACTTTATCCCTCTGTAATTTCCACAGCTCTGCACATCACCCTTATTCTTGAAAATCGGAACCAGCGCACTTAATCTCCACTCCTCCGGCATCCTCTCACTTTCCAAGACTTTATTAAACAATCTGGTTAACAACCCCACTGCCATCTCTCCTAAGCACTTCCATGCCTCCACTGGTATACCATCTGGGCCAACCGCCTTTCCACTTTTCATCTTCTTCATAGCAGTCCTCACTTCATCCTTACTGATCCACCCCACTTCCTGATTCACTATCTCCACCTCTTCCAACCTTCTCTCTCTCTCTCTTTCTCATTTTCTTCATTCATCAGCTCCTCAAAGTACTCCATCCGCCTTCTCAACACACTCTCCTCGCTCAACAGCACATTCCCATTTGCGTCCTTTATCACCCTAACCTGCAGCACATCCTTCCCAGCTCGGTCCCTCTGTCTTGCCAATCGGTATAAATCCTTTTCCCCTTCTTTTGTATCCAACTTCTCATACAGCTCGTCATATGCCTTTTCCTTGGCCTTTGCCACCTCTCTTTTTGCCTTTCGCCGCCACTCCTTGTACTCCTGCCGACTTTCTTCATCTCTCTGACTATCCTACTTTTTTTTTTTTTGTATACCTTGGTCGAGGCTCGTATGAGAGATAACACACAACTCACAGCAAGGAGGCA
>NC_140964.1:97737171-97849671 GCF_056783735.1 Eptatretus burgeri | reverse complement strand
GTCTGCTGAACGACTACTCTCTGCCGAAGCAAAAAGTTTACTAACCAAGAACAAAGAAAGGATCTCGTCCTTATCCTTCTCTGCCCTTCCCCCGATCCCGGCATGACTCATGCCTTCGTGCTCCACCCCCCCGCTCAGCCACGGATGGGAGGGAGTTGTTGACATCATGAGTCACGGGACGGCAGGGTGGTTCTTCCTCTTCACAGAAGAGGGGGAGGGATATCTCCATTGTTTGTTCCCTTACTATTAAATCGATCCGCAGCACATCTAATCGATTTCTGGACATTTAAACAATGGAAGGTGAGCTATCTCGGGAACAAGCACTTATCGACATAGCTGACTAAAGGAACCTGTATGTTGTGTGCAATGGAATTCCCAAATTCGTAACAATATATATATATATATATATATATATATATATATATATATATATATATATATATATATATATATATATATATATATATATATATACACACACGAGGTGTGTACAAAAAGTATCCAACCTTAATTTTCCGTGCGTAAACAAATGAAGCTTGGGAGGCGTAGTTTGGTGCACGTATGTAGGCGATCCTAATCCGTATGCATGAATATTTTCCCGCCTGCAGAAGCTGTCAGTCGCAGACAGACCGCTGATGAGTGAGGAAGTGAAAGTGAGCGCCGTCGGATTTTCGTTTTTGACAAAATGACAGAAAAACTTGAACAACGCTACTGCATCAAATTTTGTGTAAAGCTTGGCGATTCCAAAGTGGAAACGTTCCGCAAGATTCAACAGGCCTTCGGGAACGAAGCAATGGGCACCAAACAGATAAAAGAGTGGTGCAACCACTTCAAAGATGGTCGCACATCAGTGGAAAGTGAAGCATGTTCTGATAGGCCCTCAACATCCCAAAATGAGATCATCATTGACCAAGTGATTACTTTGCTGATAAAGGATCATCGAATCGTGTTCAGAGAACTTGCAGACGAGGCGGGCATCAGCATTGGATCCGTTCATTCCATTGTGACTTAGGATTTGGGCTGAAGGAGAATCTCAGCGAAGTTCGTGCCAAAGCTGCTGATGATCGGGCAGAAGCAACTCTGTTTGGAGATCGCACAGGACATGCTGGAGACTGTGAACAGCGATCCCAACTTCTTCAACATAATGGTCACTGGCGATGAGACCACAGTGATCCGTCATTTTGTCAAAAACGAAAATCCGACGGCGCTCACTTACACTTCCTCACTCATCGGCAGTCTGTCGGCGACTTACAGTTTCTGCAGGCGGGAAAATATTCACGCATATGGATTAGGATCGCCGACATAGTTGCACCAAACCACGCCTCCCTTGCTTCATTTGTTTACGCACGAAAAATTCAGGTTGGATACTTTTTGAACACACCTTGTGCATATATATATATATATATATATATATATATATATATATATATATATATATATATATATATATATATATTGTTATGGTTGTGGAAATTCGCATTATACAATAAAGAGTCCTCAGGTGAGTTATATATCGGTAAGTTCATGTGTACTTAGCCCAAACCCGTTGTATAGAGGGAATATGTGTGATTCATCTGGGCTGCGACGCTTTGAGTTAGCCAATTTTCTTTCTCTATTGTTATTTTCGACCATTAAGCTGCCAACAACTCAAACACCACCCCAACAACCAAATTGCCACCATCAACAACGCCCCCAAACAACTCCACCAAACCGCCACTACCTTCACCTCCACAACCCAACCCCGCAAGCATCGCCTCACCCGCCATTCTCTAATGACGTTCAACAACGCCCCCGAACAACTCCACCACCTTCGCCTTTCTCCTTCACAACTACCAACCGCACCACCTGTGAACACTAAACGTCGGGCTGTCTAGGGCCCGTTCGGCGATTGGTGCCAAACGCATCGAGCCGCGAGCGCGAATAGCGGCCTTTCCGAGAGAGGAATTCGGATCAGGAAGGCTTCACGCCCCCTTTTTGCCCGACCAATGGCTGAACAGAGAGTGGCGTGGCCCCGCCTCCAATCGCATTTTGACCCGAATATTTGCATATAGGCTACTCCTGAGGACTATAAAGACGCGAGCAAAAGGCGACTCAGGTGTTGAGTTGGGTTTTGAGTTCGGTTGAGTTGGGTTTTGAGTTCGGTTGAGTTGCAGTTGTTGAGTCGAGTTCAGTTGAGTTGGGTTTTGAGATCAGTTGAGTTGCAGTTGAGTTGAGTTGCAGTTGAGTTTGCGTGGGTCAAGTGGAGACGGAGATCGTCAACGAGGTTGTGGTGTGGGGGTCGCTCATCTCATTGCGGGGTCCAAACCAGCCAGCCATTCCCCTCTCCCTGAGCATCAGCAATCCCCCCCATCCGTGCTGAGATAGTGCCGGGGGTACCCCGTTCCTCCCCCACCCTAAACGTGGTGCCAACAAAACGGCTCACGCGGAGCACGCCGGAGAGGGCTCACCGACCACGCCAGGGGCACGGAGTCGGGGCGCAGCTGCGCGAACATTGCGGCTTGCCCGCCATAGCATCAAGAGGACGCGGGTAAGACCTTCCCGGTCTCGTGGACCTGGAGGCCAATCCTGGAGGCCAATCCTCCAGGATCTACGTACATTTGGTCTACAGACCTGTCTGCCTCCTTGCCTGTGAGGGTGGCTTTCTTTTATTTCGGGTTGAATGCATGTTGTGGCGCCATGTCTTGAAAAGTAGAAACTGTTTAAGTGCATGTAAATAAACCTTTGCTTGTATTCGGTGTTAACTCTTTCCTTGCATGATTGTATGACTGTAAAATACGTGCTTCCGTGTGTGTAAATAAATGTGCAATGCTTGTTGAACTGTTTCCCGCTTTGCTTCGTCTCCTTCCTTTTCTTGAATCTCCATCTTGCATCACGTAAGGGATTGATAGTGGGTTTAAAACGCCCAGTAAATAATCCTAACCGTCGAGGTCGACGATAACTTCGCTCGGTTATGTCTGCAGCACGGAATTAACCGCTGAAGCGGTTCGTGTCCGAAGTCGACCTGCGGCGAGGTACGATCACCCGGTCGACCACTTGCGCAGGTACTTAGGTAGGTCGAATTTGGCGAGCAACCCTATCCTGCGCGGGTGGGCAATTGGCACGATCGTGGTGAGGTTAAACCCCCACCCGTGACTGGCTCCTGGCGGTAGTTCCTGGAGGGTCACAACTGAATTGTCCGTTCCGGTGGGTGAGGCAGCCGCTTTTGGCTACACGCGGACGATCGCACGCCGGCGGGCGTGAATTCGCAACAATATGTATCAAAAAAAATATATATATATATATATATATATATATATATATATATATATATATATATATATATATATATATATATATATATATATATATACAGTCATGCGCCGCTTAACGACGTTCCGAGCAACGACGGATCGCATATACGACGGATCTGCCAGCTATGAAAAAAAAAAAGAAAAACAAAATGAAAAAAAAAATGTAACTGAAAATTTCCTATCGCCGAGTGATGTAGCCTCGTATAAAAAGAGCACATACAATTATGTACACTGTACAGTACATAATACTTCATAATAATAAACGACAGTGTGGCCCTGTTATAATGCGATCGTTGAGGTCTATAAAATGTCATCGCGAAAAAAACAGGATCGTGCTAAATCGGGATTCAAGGAAATCGGTTTTCAAACTGAACCAATGTTTCCACGTTTACCTTCTAGCAAGTAAATTACCTTTGAATTGAAGAATTCCGCGAATAAACAGGTCCGCGAAAAACAATAACCGCGGAAGAATTCCGTTCTTTCAGGTCAGGTCAGGTATGGGAGCATGTGCCAGAACAGCGCGTCGCTGCGTCCACTTTCCGCCGGTACTCCAGGGGCCTCCGTCTGGCCATCCCCCAGGCAGATTCCAGGCCCATCCCCATCTCCTTGAGATGATGGTCAACCTGTTGCAACCATGAGGCACGTGGTCGACCCACTGGCCTCCTCCACTCATGAGACTCCCTCGCTGAGAGAATCTGGTGAGCAGGATCAGAGTCAGGAAAACGAGCCACATGTCCATCCAGCCGCAACTGACGCTCACGGACTATGCAGGTAACAAATCTCATCCGAGTCTCTCTCAGCAACCGCTCGTTGGACACAAAATCCGACCAGCGATAGCCAAGGATTCTCCGAAGAGACCTGGTACCAAAGGAATTAAGTCTCCGTCTCAGATCCTTGGTCAGAGTCCAAGTCTCGCACCCATAGAGCAAGACTGGAAGTACCAAGGACCTGAAGACTTGGACTTTCGTCCTCCCGCACAGGTACCGGCAGCGCCACACCCCATGATCCAGTGAATCCATGACTCCCCAGGCCCGACCCAGACGTCTATTGACCTCTGACTCGCAGCCAGCAGAGACATGAATATCTGCCAAGGTAAGTGAATCTCTCCACGACCTCATCATCCTCACCACAAACAGACACAGACAGGACAGCAGCATCCAAGATGTCATCGAAAGCCTGGATCTTAGTTTTGACCCAAGAAACCCGTAATCCCAACGGCTCCGACTCCTCATTCAGCACCGCGAGGGCCCCCAAGAAGATGTCTAAAGTCTTCGCAAAGATGACTGCATCATCTGCAAAGTCAAGGTCCGAGATCTTGACATTCCCAAATGACGCACCGCAACTTGATCTCTCCGACATCCTCCCTAGAATCCAGTCCATACAAGTGCTGAAAAGTGTGGGGGCAAGTACACACCCCTGACGAACTCCAGTAACAACTGGAAATGGTACCACCACACTTCACAGCACTCTCAGTACCAGAGTAGAGTTCAGACATCAGATCGATCAGTTTTGGTGGCACCCCACGAAGACTAAGAATCCTCCAGAGGACATCCCGATTCACTGAATCGAACGCTTTACAGAGATCAACATAGGCTGCAAGCAGCCCCTGCCGAAACTCTCGTCTGCGTTCGGTGAGGACACGAAGTGCAAGGATACGGTCAATCGTTGACCTCTTTGGTGTAAAGCCTGACTGCTCTGGACGCTGGTGCTCAAGCAGATGGTGGCGAACCCTATCGAGAATTATCCGAGCAAAGACCTTGCCCGGCACTGAGAGCAGCGTCACCCCTCGGTAGTTGTTGCAGTCTTGGCGATCACCCTTCCCTTTCCAGAGAGGGCCAACAAGGCCCCTCTTCCAGTCAGTTGGGATGATGCCTGTATTCCAGGCAGAGCACAAAACTGCATGCAACGACACGAGTGCAGCATTTCCACCAGCCTTGAGAAGTTCGGCATGGATGCCACAGATCCCTGGAGCTTTGCCCCGTTTCAACTGGTTCACCGCAGCCTGTGTTTCCACAAGCGTAGGTGGACCACAGTTGATTCGAGGGTCAGCAACAGGGATTGTAACACCCTTGACGTCCAACTCGACAGTTGGGGGATCAGCCTGGTACAACCGCTCAAAGTAACCGGCCCAGCGGGCCTTCACTTCAGACTCCTCTGTCAAGAGCCTACCACTCTCTGCTCAAACTGTAGTGCTCCGAGGGATGGGCTTGGATGAACGTAATGCGCGAATTCCCCTGTAAGCGGGACGAGAATCACCTGTCCACAGGTGATGCTCTACCCCTCACAGATTCCTCGCACATAGGCCTCCTTGTCCACCCTCAGTGCACGTACAGTTTTACGCCTCAGCTCCCTGAACAGCTCAGCTCTGCCATTCAGCCTGGCCCTGCGACTCTGGTCAATGGTATCCAGTGTCCCTTGAGAGACAAAATTCTTCTTTGCCCTGCGGTGAGCTCCAAGGCATCCACCGGCAACATCAAGGACGTTGGTCTTGAAGGCGCTCCACAACTCTTCAGGACCCCCCAAAGCACCCAGACCCCCCAAGTGTCCACTCAGCCTGTTCGCAAACTCCTCAGCTACTCTCTCATCCCTGAGCTTGGCAACATCCAGCCTAGGCTGGGATGGTACCATTCTCCAGGATTTAAGGTGCAGCTTTAGAGTTGCTACAACAAGCCTGCGGTCAGTATTGAGGAACTGAGCACTCCGGTAGACCCTGCAGTTCTGGATCATCCTCCAACGACCGTCAATGAGGACGTGGTCAATCTCCTTTGCCACACCGCCAGCGTTGGAATACCAAGTCCAGCGATGAGCTTGCGGGCGCTGAAACCATGAACCAGCCACTCTAAGTCCATGACTTCTTGCAAAGTCAAGGAGCTTAGTGCTATTCTGGTTCATAGTTCCTGACCCATGGGGACCAACACACACCTCATAACCATCCCTATCAGTTCCAGTCGATGGATTGAAATCCCCCAAGACTAGAAGTGTATCTCGTCTGGGGCACTGATCAACCACAGACTCGAGTGTAGCGTAGAATGTGTCCTTCACGGTGAGATCACTCGCCTCAGTCGGAGCATAAACAGAGACCAGGGAAATGACACCTAAGGAGTGACGAATCCTTAATCTCATAATACGCTCGTTGACCGGTGTTACCTCAATTATCATTGGGGTCAGCTTATTGGACACAGCTACAGCAACTCCTTGGGTATGGTAACCATCAGAGCGACCAGACCAATAGTAGGTGTAACCACCCACCATTATCTCACCGCAATCCGGTCTCCGAACCTCAGAGAGAGCTGCAATCCCGATGTCCAAACGCTTGAGCTCAGATGATAACAAAGACAGGTGATCATCCTCTCTTAGGGATAGGACATTCCAGGCACCCACCCGAAGGGACCGCCTCAGGTTAACCCAAGGAGACCGCCGTCTGGTGGACGACACCTCAGCACCACTCCGACACACTCTCCCGCAATCTGACCCAGGGATGTTACCCCGTGGTTTCCCTCCTATCAAAGATTGGGGGTCCCGAAGGCTTTGCCCCAATCCCGTTATCCGGTGAGCTGCCCTGCGAAGGGAAGCTGCACAGGAGGTACTCCCACGGAGTGGGTTTTCAGATTTTTTTGCGTTTTTGCGTTTTGCGGAATGAAGCGTTTTACGGTGGCCGGAGTGCAAATCCTGCCACCAACCTCCTAATAAGAAGTAACCCAACTGCAGGAGGACGTCCGCAGACACAGTTGGGCACTAGATATGGATGGCCGTTGGCTCACAAGGAGCTCCTCCGCCCTTTGTTGTTCTTTGTCGACATTAAAACACCAATTTATTTTTAGTGAAGCGTTTCATGTTGTTAAAACAATCGCACTGTTCCGAAAATATATATCACAATTGACAGGAGCTCGTTTCTTCATTTATAAATTATAATATCGATGCAATGATTACGTATTTGTAAAATCCAAACGCTAATTATTCACCTTTCTATCATTGATGCGAGAGGAGATTGTAAGCTGCTGCTAATAACACCGATGGCCGTCATGAACAGCACAAAGGTAAAACTAACGTGTCTTCCGTCTCTCTTGGATGCGTGTTTCAATTGCCCACAGTATTCAGTCCAGTAACATGCTGTACAGGTTTGTATCCGAGGAGCAATAGGCTACACCATATAGCCTAGGTGTCTCGGTTTGTGTAAGTACGATGTTCGAAAACTAAAAAAAAAATGATGTTCGCACAAAGACGACGTCGCTTAACGACGCGATTCTCAGAACGTAACCCCGTCGTTAAGTGGCGCATGACTATATATATATATATATATATATATATATATATATATATATATTATATATATATATATATATATATATATACATATATATATATATATATACATATATATATATATATATATATATATATATATATATATATATATATATATATATATATATATATATATATATATATATATACATATATATATATATATATATATATATATATAGTGACGTCCACGGGACTTGAACAGTCCCGCCAACGTAGAATGAGCCGAAACGATGGAGGCGGTTTATTTTTTATAACCCAAAGATGGCGGTTTTAATCGCTCTACAGCAAACAGGACGAGGAAGGTGGCACGAGTCGCTTTTTACTGAGTTAATTGTGTTTATTTCTCCAACCAGAAATAATAATAAGACTCGGCAAGAGGAGGGATCCGAGGCGATTCGACGGGATGGTGGTGTGGGTTCGGGCGTGGGGAAAACACAAACAATTCCAATGGATATACAAATCTCAAACCCTCTCAGGCACCAGGTACACACACACACACACACACACACACACATAAACACACACACACACACACACACACACACACACACACACACACACACACACACACACACACACACACACAAAACGTAGCTGGTCCTGGTGGTCAGGCTGGCCCGTGGTGGAGACGCAACAGTCCCTGGATTGGGGCCGGACGAGCTGGCGTTGCGCTCGGTAGGGGCAGGAGACACCGTGGTGCTGTCGACCTCCTGGTGTCGGCCCGAGTCCGCTCACAGCTGCCAGGGAGCCAGTTCTGGTGCCAAGATGCGAGCAGGAGAGGGAGGCAGGTCCGCCCGCCGTTCGGCCCCATACTCCGAGCCAGCAGAACCCCAGAGCCAACTGAGGTGAGGCACGAGGCACAGCAAGGCCACGAGACACGACGAATCGAGGAACGTACCAGCCCAATAATAGAGCACGCTCCGAGCCCAACAGCCTCGACCAAACGGTTTCTCTTTATCAATCTTCTTCTTCCGCCTCTTTTCCCCGAACAGAAACTTTTTTCCTCGAGTCCTCGTCACTTCCAATCGAGCCGTTTTATTGGCCCTGCGCCGTTGCCTTCCGCCAATCGTGATCACGGGGCGGAGCCATCCGCAGCCCTGTCCTGTTACGTCATGGCAAGCCTCCAGGGAATACTAAAAGGGTTTACGCAGACACACTTACCCTAACCCGTCTCCCTATCTAATTACGTGACAATTATCATTTCTCCCTTAAAGAAATGGACATTTACTCGACAACTTATCACCACTGAATTGCTACTTATTACATCGAGATCCTGGTAAACTCGAACAGCATGGCATACCTAATTAAACATCCTAATTACCCTTTGAATGCATACCTCCCCTCAGAAGTAACACTACCCCCTCCTCTGGTACCGCAGCTCCTGCAAGGTATATCACAGGCGCTACCGTACCAGCCTTAACACTTACTGACTCACACCTATTTAACGAAATAAAGTAGGAGGGGCAATGGGCAGCGAGCCGCAGCTAACTTACCTATCCTGCTTAATGTACTACCCCCTTCTGGCCTTATCCTCGCCTAAACAATCATTCATTTTTTCTATTTTATTTTATTTTATCACATGAGAGCACTGAGCGCAGTTGCACTCCATCCTCTTGATCATCGCTCTTGTCCAACACTCTTCCAGTGATCTGGGGAAGGAAACAAAAGGTTCCACAAAAACACAACACTTATACTTTACATTCCGACTCTAAGCCTTAACGACACTATTCACGGGATATTTACACTTGACCGCGTCCCCCAGTGGATGCTAATAGACCCAGCGTTACCTGGGGAGCCAATTTTCAAATTTGCTTGACCCCAAAATTATGTGGACATCATGCCCTTGCTGCACATGTCAAGTTGTGCGGGATCGAGTGGGACTCGCACATCTTCACAACACTCACACCATGGTCATCAGGTCATCATCACATTTCTAGGTCATGGTCCCCATTTTAATGATGCAGACTGAATCCCGTCATGGCCGTGGGGTGGGTTACCACAAGATGATGGGGGCATCTCAGGTGCAACCATGCCCACAGGTAAGCTTTAGTCCAACCCGGACGTTTCTCCACCCCGCTCTCTTTGATTCCCACCCCCCCTGGTAGCCATCAGCTCTAGCCCCGTACAACACACTGGAAGGGGTCTCACTGGCTCCTCTGGCCTTCCTGGGTCGCCAAGGTCCTAGCCGCCTTGGTCGCCCAACCAGACCCTCTCCCAGTTGCCTCCAGACACTGTCACCATTAGCCACTAGGGGTGAATCTCCTTGAAGGGAGTCGCAATTCCCGCTCACCGTGAGCTTCAGCAATCCCTGCGGACAAGCACATCATCCCCACCCACAAAACCCACATGACTCCCCCCACCCCATCGGTCTTACATGTGACACCTGCATTTCTAACACTTCACCGACCATGACCTTCCCTGTTACCACACCATGTCCAATAAAAAATCAATGTGTGCACCATACATTTCACTTCTTTACTTGAAACAACTCACACAGCACTTCTCACCCGATCCACGCACCAGCCATTAGACAGCCACGAGTGCCCGCTTTGTTACCAATTACCCACTGTCCCGATTGTCACTCTAAAACCCAGCAGAACTTACAAACCCATGCCAATTTTCCCACAATTCACTTTTTTTCACCAAAGGAGGGCACTTCGCCACAATCTCACCAGCCGAGCATGGCCCTATATGCTCAGCCCGATCTAGTTTCCCCGACCCCCGACAGTGATCTCCGGACTCGACCTATGAAAGGGCACCTCGGATAGACCTGACGGTTCAGCAGGAGGATTCATCCTCTCCGGGCTTGAAAGTCTATTGAAGGGTCTCTCCATCGCCGGGTACTGGCAATATCATTGCACGTGTTCTCTTCGCCCGCACCGGAAACAACTCCCCATAAAAGGCCCCCGTGGGTATCTGTGTAATGTCTTTTCCGGTTCCGGACCCCCTCAGCCATAATCGAATTGCTCTATTGGCTGGGCTGGATGCCGCCGCTTTGGCGCACCAACTACCAAATTACCCCTTATCAAACTTGACAGTTTCTGGCAAATTTCCTGAAACATTTGGGTAATGCCAATTTCTCCCAGCCCCCCCCCCCCGATCCCGAATCTCCGCCTGTTGGATCGTCACCGATGGCCTCTCGGGCACCCGACCCGGCCGACTCCATGAGGCCAGCCTGGCCGCGCACTCGGCTGCTCGGTGCACGGTGGGTGGATCCTGTAACTCCACTAGCGCTCGGACCTCAGGGTCAGGAAGAGCAGCTAGAAATTTCTCTAGTGCCAGTCTGTCCCATGCCTCCACTGTAAGGTCCCGATACGCGATCCTAACTGATTGGTAAATGTCCTGTGCCAGCTCCTGCACTGTCTCGCCTGACTTTAATCTGCGGTGCTGGAGCTGGGCCCGCACCAGATCACAGTTTGCTGCGAACCCAAACCGACGGCTCAACGCCTCGCAAATGTGGGAGCTGGTCAACTTCCCCTCCGCGTTCACGTGTAACACATCTGCGGCTGGTCCCCGCAACGTTGCCACCAAATTCCCTGTACGTTCCCGCTCATTCCACCCGTTTAGTCGGGAAATGCACTCAAATTGCGTCAGAAAAGCTTCAACGCTCCCTGACCCGTCAAAATTTACCAGGGGGATCACTTTTCCGGTGGCCCGCTTCTCAGTTTCTCCCTTGTCCGAATCCAGCCCAGGGATCAAACACCCTTGTGGCTGCGTATCCAATTTCGGAGCCCACTGTGGCCAAAAATGTTTTGTGGTGAGGGTCTCATGGGTCAATTTTGCCTCCTGTTCCAAACGTTGAATGGACCGATTCACCTCTTCCCGCAGGATCTTCTGGGCCTGCACAACCTCCTCCAAGGCTCCGTCGCGAGTTTGTAGCTGCTCCTCAACCAACCCGGACACTCTACTTACAAAAGACGGCTCCACCAGGCCTTTATCCAAGACTTCATCTTGGCTCATAATTTTATCTTGTTCGTCCAAACGAGCCTCCAATCCTTTTACCTCCTCTGCCAAATTCATCCCTTGCTTCCTCAGCTCTCCCCACTCTTCAACTTGCAGCTGCATACGAGCATCCACACAGGCACGATGACGTTCCAGGCCTTCATCCACTTTATCAACCCGAATGTTCGTTGCATCAATTTTATCTACCAATTTTTTCCGTATATTTCCCCCTCCAATGTAATTTCTACCTTTGTTTCCTCCAATCTATCCTCGAATTTACTTTGTATTTCCCCAAATTTAACATCCACACACTCCTGCATCTCAGTTTTCATTTTCTCCATCTTTTCCCCCAATTCATCCTTCATAAAATCAATCCGTGCACCCAACTGTTCCCCCATTACCCCCAATTGATCTGTCATTTCTGCCCTCTGTGTCACGAATTGATTCGCCATTTGTGCCATCATTTTTACCATTTCTGCCCCATGTGCCGTCATTTTTGCCCCCTGTGCTGTAATTGCACTCATTAAACGTTCCAACATTGTCCAGATCGACATCGCGCCAGTTTCCGGCGCTGCCGGCTCCATAACGGGCAATGAAGCATGGTCCACGCTCGGAATGGGGGAGGTTTCGATCCTACCCCCGTCTCTCCCTTCTTCCCCCGACTCGCTGCCAGACACGTGGCCTTCCTCCTCAAACATCTGCACATCCGCCATGGTGCAGAAATCCCGTTTGCCGCCAATTAAATTTAATTTGAAAACTCCCGCCAAAATTTTCCCGCGCTCGCGCGCTTTTCTGTAGTGATTTTATATTCCAATTCGTGGCGAGATTTTAATCCTGGTATATTCTCCCGATACTAAATATAATTTAGAGGGGTTCGAACATCCAACACCCTGACACCAATGTGACGCCCATGGGACTTGAACAGTCCCGCCAACGTAGAATGAGCCGAAACGATGGAGGCGGTTTATTTTTTATAACCCAAAGATGGCGGTTTTAATCGCTCCACAGCAAACGGGACAAGGAAGGTGGCACGAGTCGCTTTTTACTGAGTTAATAATGTTTATTTCTCTCACCGAAATAATAATAAGACTCGGCAAGAGGAGGGATCCGGGGCAATTCGACGGGATGGTGGTGTGGGTTCGGGCGTGGGGAAAACACAAACAATTCCAATGGATATACAAATCTCAAACCATCTAAGGCGCCAGGTACACACACACACACACACACACACACACACACACACACACACACACACACACACACACACACACACAAAACGTAGCTGGTCCTGGTGGTCAGGCTGGCCTGTGGTGTAGACGCAACAGTCCCTGGATTGGCGCCGGACGAGCTGGCGTTGCGCTCGTCAGGGGCAGGAGACACCGTGGTGCTGTCGACCTCCTGGTGTCGGCCCGAGTCCGCTCACAGCCGCCAGGGAGCCAGTTCTGGCGCCAAGATGCGAGCAGGAGAGGGAGGCAGGTCCGCCCGCCGTTCGGCCCCGTACTCCGAGCCAGCAGAACCCCAGAGCCAACCGAGGTGAGGCACGAGGCACAGCAAGGCCACGAGACACGACGAATCGAGGAACGTACCAGCCCAATAATAGAGCACGCTCCGAGCCCAACAGTCTCGACCAAACGGTTTCTCTTTATCAATCTTCTTCTTCTGCCTCTTTTCCCCGAACAGAACCTTTTTATCCTCAAGTCCTCGTCACTTCCAATCGAGCCGTTTTATTGGCCCTCCGCCGTCGCCTTCCGCCAATCGTGATCACGGGGCGGAGCCATCCGCAGCACTGTCCTGTTATGTCACGGCAAGCCTCCAGGGAATACGAAAAGGGTTTACGCAGACACACTTACCCTAACCCGTCTCCCTATCTAATTACGTGACAATTATCATTTCCCCCTTAAAGAAATGGACATTTACTAGACAACTTATCACCACTGAATTGCTACTTATTACATCAAGATCCTGGTACAACTCGAACAGCGTGGCATACCTCATTAAACATCCTAATTACCCTTTGAATGCATACCCCCCCCCCCTCAGACGTAACAATATATATATATATATATATATATATATATATATATATATATATATATATATATATATATATATATATATATATATATATATACATATATGCATTAACCGACAATTAACCGACAACAAGATATTCGCAATTAACCGTTTCTGAAATGTTCGACATGTACTCGCCCAAAACCTATCTCCTCCTACAAATATTTTTTTTATTAGAGCTGCAAATTGGTATGAAGGGAGCTCGATAGATTGCGCACAGAACTCTAAGCTTCGATTTTTATATTTTATATTTTTTGATTTTTTTCGATTTTTTGACCACTTTAAAGGGCCGTTGCTATGCCGTTGCTAGGGCCCGGGGTTCTATATTCGAAAGCACATGATTCCAACAAATATTGGTCCTACCTACCAAATTTCATTGGAATCGGTTGAGTGGTTTAACCCCTAGGCTTGACCAAAGTTTTGCGGACAGACATACAGATGGAAATGCCCAGAATAAGGGTCCTCGAAGAGCAGCCAAATGCCGGTAGGCGACATGGCTGCTCGCTCTTGATGGAAAGCTGGCCGACGCGACTAGCCAATATTCATGTACATGCTATCAATGAATTTAGCACAATAAATATAATTATCACAGCCCTCTTAGGTTGCGCCCAGAAACCCGCCTTGTGAAATTTCAGGCATGTTTCCAAAGAGACTCCAACAAATGGCAGCCCTGGTAATTCCATTTATCTATTGGCTAAAGATTTTATTTTTTTATATGATGCTGTAAGACATTCTCCTTGGGCACAAAAAAAACAGGTCCCTCGGAGGTCCAGTTTCGGAGGTATTGATTTTTTTGTGCAGTGCACAATAAGTGTACGATGTACGATAAAGTATTTTAACTGTTGCTAAGCAACGGAGGTGTGCATATAAACCATTCATTTTTGTGTACATGCTAGCCACATTGTACACATATCACCCAAGTTTCATCAAAATCAGACTCTTTCTCTGAGAGATATTCGCAATTAACCGTTTCTGAAATGTTCGACATGTACTCGCCCAAATCCTATCTCCTCCTGCAAATATTTTTTGTTAGGGCTGCAAATTGGCATGAAGGGATCTAGATCGATTGCACACAGAACTCTAAGCTTCGATTTTTCGATTTAAAAAAAAAAAAAATTAGATTTTTTTGACCACTTTAAAGGACCGTTGCTGTGCCGTTGCTCGGACCTGGGGCACGGACTTATTATAATAACCTGGACCAGCAACGGCCTCTGTTGACTGAAGTCAGTGGTCGACTGAAGTCGCCATGTTGCGTTGCCAATCCGAATTCACAGATTGAATATATTAATCTGTGCCGAATTTCTCGCTGGAAACAACATTTTTGTACAGCTTAATAAGAAGAACAGGATTTTCATTTCACTAACAACAGTCTCCGCCGCCCATTATCACTACCAAGCTAATATAAGCTCTGCAGCACGAATCAATATGGTGAGAGTACGAGGTGTCACAATTCTCATGAATGATTATCATATCATATGTCATATGATCTGATGATAATCAGTGTAATGTGTTGATGATAATCAATGTAATGTGTATAGCTAACCCCCTATGGCCTATAATATTTGTATTATTATAGGCCATAAGGCGGTATCTTTCAGCTACCCCCTATAATAATAGGCCTTATGGCCTATAATTAATAATATATTGACCAATCATCAAAACATTGAACAGACATCGGACAACCTTAATAAATATGATCTATAATCTACACACTAACCTATGGCCTCCTATTAATATGTGTATATTATAGAGGGTAGCTTTCTGTAGTAGGTCGAAGCATATTGAACCAGTACCAGTCTCATTAATGTTTTCATGATTGATCAATATATTATAGGCCATAGTGGGTAGCTTAAAGCTACCCCCTATGTGAGTAGCTTAAAGCTACCCTGTGTGGCCTATAATATATTGATCAATCATGAAAACATTGAACAGACATTGGACAACCTTAATAAACATGATCTATAATCTACACACAAATGAGACTGGTTTAATGAGATTTGGTTGATCAAATGAGATTTGACCTATAGAAAATGACGATCAACTATTATAATCGCAGTAGGTTGAAACATAAGATATGTCGAAACCTAGGAGAAACACTTCAATGCAAATGGTTAGTAAACTATTGATGTGCAAATAGGATCAGTTTGCTGAATTTTTTCCTGATGGGTTTAACTTTCAATCCAGTGTTCATGGTTCGAGCAACATGGTGGAGACGAATCTTTGTGTAGCACTCACAGATGTGCTGTATGAGAGAAAATACATGATTACAGTATGCCTCAATCTCAAACATGTGATCACTGATATCAAGATAGATACGACCCCCTAACCCTAAGGCGCAAAGGAAACAAAATGATTTCGGGTGAGGTGGACCGCGGAGCCAGGACCCTTGGAATCGGGAGGGCCTGTGCCCCCAAATGGACAAATATTGTGAGCTACCCGCCCAACTATTTACGCAGCCACCGCGGTCGATGGGGGGAATGAATCTCCGGAAAAAAAAATTGAATTATAGACGCCTGGAAAACTCATTTCCGGCGTATTCCTGGATAATATCGTTTTTTTACATTATCTTTCAAATTATCGACTGTACTTTGTCATCATTTAGGTTGTTATACTGGCGTTTAGCGTTAAAATTGTAACTTCTTCAAATAATACTCTAAAAATAGATTGACGATTGAAAGAGAAAAAAAAAGCATCAATAATCGCATTCTTACCGATGAAAGGTGCATGTGGAGCTCTTCCCAGACTTATTATTGCATCCGAACGCCACGCACTGTGGCATTTTTACGTTTACCGGTTCAAAATACTGGCAAAATAGTTAAAACTCTTAATGCATCTACAGGTTTTTTGAATTGCATGCGACTCGCGAGTGGCAACGCAACATGGCCGCTGAGCCATTTCCGGTGACTTCAGTTCTCACTGCTGCGAGTCGATGGCATTGCTGGTCCAGGTTATTATAAGAAGTCCGTGGCCCGGGGTCCCATATTCGAAAGCACATGATTTCCAGAAATATTGGTCCTACCTACCAAATTTCATTGGAATCGGTTGAGTGGTTTCGCCCCTCGGCTTGACCAAAGTTTCACGGACAAACAGATGGAAATGTCCAGAATAAGGGTGCTCTAAGAGCAGCCAATATACATGAAACTGGTATGGTAGGTTCATGGTATGTCCTAGTTATGTGTGAGAAAGAATCGTTGCTATGGACTCCTCCGTTGCCTAGCAACGGCCGAAAAACCTCTAAATGTGGGGGTATTTTAATGAAAAAAAACAATCTGCAGCATTAACCCTTGAAGCTAGAATCATGAATTTTCTTGAGCTTAATCCTCAGGTCATTCCCCATCGAATGGGCACATCGCGTCAGGTTATATTGGGTAGTCGACTACCCATGTCCGCCTACCGGCTTGTTTGTTTGTCTGTCTGTATGTTAGCAACTTTACGGCAAAACGGCTTTCGCAAACACTATCAAATTTAATCCACAAGTGGGCAATGAACCTTAGACGACCCCATTAACTTTTGGGTCCAATTGGATCAAAGGTCAAGGTCAAGGCCACGAAAAGATCAAAATCGTTTTTCGCTCATAACTTCGTCAAAAATGATATGATTTACTTCAAACTAAGCTTATAGTGAACCTTATTCTATTTTTCACTTATAATCCTACCCATTCCTATCGTGAAAAATGCATACAGTGGAAAATCGATATAACGCTAAGCGTTATAGCGCTTGTACTGATATAACGCTCATAGACCTTGGACCCCAAAAAATACTACTATTTCATGTTTAAAGGCAAAAAAGTGAGAAAATAGAGACAAAGTTAGTCCAAAATAGCGCGAAGTGGCGAAAAAAATTCAAGCTGTCATCGCCCTGTGTTGAGTTCACATGTGATGTGAAAATACTCACGAGCTGTCATCTTCTCGCACCTTTCCTGTATAAATGGCGAAGCTGAGATGAACAAAATCAATTCAATTCAAATCATCATAGCATCCGTATCTCCTGTAACTCACTTGACTGCTTCGTCATCAACCCCAACAATCCAAGATGGCGGACGGACATGTCCATGTGTTTTGGCTCTGGATTGTATGTAATATAAAATATTGTTCACTGCATCAGTATAGCGCTCTCATTTATAACGCCCCAGTCGCTTTGGATCCCACCGGTGAGTGTTATATCGATTTTCCACTGTATTTGTGAAGATCGGTAGGGTCCGAAGTTTTGGGGGTCATGGCCATCAGTCAAAATTACATATTTTCCATTAAAACTAAAATATGGTTACGAAAATACAACTTTATGGGAAAACGGCTGGCTCAAACACTGCCAAATTGTATCCACAGGTGGGTAATGAACCTCGGACGACCCCATTAACTTTTGGGTCCAATTCGGTCAAAGGTCAAGGTCAGGTCATGAAAAGGTCAAAATCTTTTTTGCTCATAACTTCGTCGAAAATGATTTAATTGACTTCAAACTAAGACTAAAAGATTCCTTATAATCAACATTCAGGTTCAGGATATATCGAATTTAAATTTGATCCCCAAAATAACTTTATGCCTTAAATGGGCGGGATTTGTTGTGTCTGGCACCACTTGTTGTTACACTTATTAATCTCGTGTGAAGTGTGCACTGTGTCTGCTTTTGTAAGTTGCTTGTATTATTGTCGCACCACACCCCTCTCCTCTTACCCTGTGTAACATACCCAATAAATCTTTGTCGTACCACATGCTTTTCCTCGCTTGCTGTGAATAAATAATTGTCATGAGGAATGTTCCCACCTCGCCTTTGTCTTTTCTCCCTTTGGTCCAGCATGGTTCGAATCTAAGTTTAGCCGGGTCTTTATTCCCAACGATCCGTTTCTTCTGGCCGGTACGTCCTTGGCAGTATCGCTCGGCTGCATCCGATCCGGAAAGGTGATCCAATGCGGTAGAGTGATCCGGTTCGGACAAGGCGTAGCGAGGGCGTGGTTCCCTGGTAATTAAACCACGTGGTTGATTAGGTAATCCAATTCCATAGACGGAGGACCCGAGGGCACGCGGTTGAGTTATTGGCATCCACGGTCGGTCAAGCGATCCTCCGCGTCATGGATTTATCCGTGAGCGATGGCCTACAATTCCGGGGAGTCTGGTGGGAAGCGACGTAATTTCCCCCACCTCGTGGTCTTCTCATCCGACCCCGCCGTGCCGCAACAGTTTGGTGTCAAGAGTGGGATCGACCCATAAAAATTAACGGGATTCGAAATCGCAACAATTTGGTATCTGGGACGGGATTCGAACCAGGGGTGAGCTTATCAACCCCCACCCCTTCCCACTGAAATTAAGAGCAGAATTCAAATTTTAGTTAATTATCAGTACGGACCATGGCGGACCAAGACGAGCTGGTTCAGGTGGGTTCTGAAACAATGTTAGAAGAATCCATGGCTCAGGACGACAGTATTCTGGGAGATCATCCCCTGCAGCCATACCCAGAGGTAACATTGGGGGCAACTGCAACAGTGACAATGCTTGGGCACCCCCTGCATCAAATCTCCCACACGGAGGACCTAGCGATCCCTATCGGACCCACACCCGATCATAGCAGATCGGTCTCGCCAAAGCCATTGGGCACGAACCAGTTGCTGGAGATGATGAAGCAAATGATACAAACGCTAAAGTCGGATCAGGAGGAAATGAAGACGGAGCTGGCAGAGGTAAAGGGCGAAATTAAAAACGTGGACCGGAATTTTACAAATGGGATCATGACTGTTCGTGGGGAAGTGACTGAGTTCAGGTGGAGTTTGGAAGGTGTTCAGACCGCGATAACGACGGGCAAGGTCAAGGTGAAGAGTGAAACCACGATAGTCAAGAGAGAAACCTGTGAACTCGGACAGGTAGAGACAAAGAGCCGGGAATTGGGCATCATAAAGGAGGAATTAAAAGAGGTGAAAGAGAAGCAGGAAATCAAAGAGGAGCAGACACAAATAGAAATGGTGAGGGATATTGGGCTTGAGCTTGTGGAATGCTTTGAGACCCAGTGTGAGGGTCGGATTAACCTCCCGCAGGAACAAGGGGAGACGATGTGCGACCTCGAGGCAGACCGTGACGAGGTGAGTCCGGTAAGGCTGTACGAGGTGGAGCGGATGCATGATGCGAAAGAGCCCATGCCGAACTTTGGGGGGATAGAAGCCCCAGGATCTCTTGGGCTAACCCAAGCCCACAATGTGATTGTGCTGGAGTGTGTGTCAGAGTGTGAGTGGAGTGCAAATGACATGGCATGTGTGAGTGCATGTGAGAAAAGGGGACACGGACCGACCCAGACGGGAGTCGTGGGTCATGTAACGGACGGGAATAGCGAGCCTAATGAGCCGGACGGAATTATTTCGGAAACCGCGCCGGCTCCACAGGACTCTGCGTGTGAGATCCGGTCCGTGTTTTGCAAACCGCCCAAGCGTGGACGATTGCATGATGAGAAACTGGCGTTGAAACGATCCGTGCCTGGTACAACACCAGAGCGCGGACGGCTAAAATGGAGGCAAATTGAGGGGTCGAGTGGATTCGAAAAACACATATTATATCCCCATGTGAGCATGTGGACAGGGTCCGACGTGCTGCGCACCGCGAGAGATGTCCGCAGGACGTGCAGAACGAGTCCCGAGGACGACACCACCGGGCCCGTATGCGTGGCGGACCGCGCAGAGTGGGCCGTGTGCGAGTGATGTCAGTGGGGATCTTGCATCAGGACGTAGATTGTATAAAGCATGGTGGTTCACATGGGGGATAACCCAAAACTGAGCGTGTAATGTAATTAACGGGGCGACGTTATGCTCTCATGAATTGGCCAAACGAAAGAGACGAGCGTGCTGTAAACCACCGCCTTTGAGACACAAGGCTCGTTGAGCCTTGCCACGAGTAGGTGATGCCCGGCCAGGATGTAGAGAACATCCTCATCGGGGGCAAAGGAGCACTAGTTAGGGGAAGGGTTTAGCGTTAGATAGACCGGCCTCATGGGTAACACGAGTTAGGTGGAATTTAGTATAGAATTTGGAATGGATTGGAGACATGGACAGACATGGAACATGGAGTGGGGATGTAGATTAGCGGTAGAGTTAAATGGAACGTGCATTAGAATAAGGGATGACGGGGAGCACGAGTTACTTAGGGGGACGTAGTTGGAAGAGCGTCAATGTTGGAGTGAATTTATAAAAAGATGATGAGTGAATGTGGGTCAGCGGGCCCGAATGTGAATGGAGTGAATGTGGAATGCATGGTGCGAATGAATGATTGGGGGGAAGAGTGAATCCCACCCAAGGGAACCCGGGGTTAGTGTTATGATAGTTAGTATAGTGGGTGAGTTAAATTAACCAAAAGGATGTCTTTTGGTTGTTGGTGTTGAACGAAGGCACGTAACCTTTTGTAGGGTGCAGAAGACTATTGACCGGCTGGGAGTGCAGCTAGTGAAATATGCGTACTGAGTAGAGAGCACCCCGGGCACCGAAGTAGTCGGCCAGAGTAGGCCATAGGTCCAAGCGACCGAGTTAGTGTAATGGGCACGGGTACCCACAGGAGAGGGACCTGGAGCGCCAAAATGCCATGTGGGCATTGACGGGGAAATGCAAGGAAGGGCATTCCCCACGTTCATACGGACTTGGTAGGCTCGGAGACAGCCTCAGCGACCCGGGGATGCCGAAGATCGAGTTTGGCAGGTGGGTAGCCCTGCCAATGGAGCCACGCTGCCCAGCCATGAAATTGTGCAGGAGCACGAGAGAAAATTTGCGGGCCAGGCCCAAATTAATAATGAACACAAACACAGGCGACGGGAATCGTGGTTGCTGGAACCGATAGTTTCAAGAGACAGGCGTGTTGAAAGGCCCTGGTGATAGATTAATGTTTAATAAATGCTAGGATAGATAGTAAACATGTACCCCTTCACACCATCCATCTCTTCACTGTTTGTAGGCCGCTGAACTCACCTTGGAAATTTCTGAAACCTGTGGGAGCTATTCTGAGGCTGCATTGGGCCTCGAGACAGATTCACTTGTCTCTTCCTCAATCCTTTAAAAAGGGATCTTAGGGATTGGGAATAGACAGTCAGGACAGGTTAGACGAACAAAGCCAATAAGGGGGTTAGGGACACACGTAATTATAAAAAGAAAAAGAAAAAAAAAAGAGCCTAAATGTAGTCGGTTTTTTTTGTTGCAACCTAATGGGGGTGGATATGGAAAAGGACAGGCATAGGCAATAGGTTGTGGGGAGACTGTAGGGTAGGACCGAGCCAGTCTTCGGACCGGCCAACGCCACCACACTCCCTCCACAACCTCGCAAGACCACACCGAGGCTGGCCAACTTCATGTGCCGACCTGTTGTACCGCACCTTACCTGGTCTGCATTTGCCATACCTTTATCTAGCTTTGCCTTGATTCCATTTGCCATACCTGCCCATGCCTTTATTTGCCTTACCATGTGTGCCAGGACCATCTTTCTGAGTGTTTGCAAGGATTGCCCTGCAGGCAGCCGCATTACCGGAGACTGCATTTGTGCAGCCCTGACATCTATCTCCTTGTTGTATAAAGGCCAGTTCAAATGGACTGTGAGACTGCGTGTGGCCTGCCGTGTTAGGGTGAGTTGCCTCCAGCAGCCAGGAAAATAAATAAATAAATAAAAACAACAAACAAAGGACCATTGAGGGCCCTGAAGACGCCTGATCATCGATTGCCTGCTGCTGCACTCAACCCCGAATGTTGCCTTTATTGTTCTCCCATTAAGTCACAGGTCCTGGGCCATGGATAATGTAAATAATATGGAACAGGCAAAGCCTAGAAGCGAATGCAGAATTCTTCTTACATTCGATGCTGCAATTTCTGGTTACTTCGGCCTGGATTCGGGATGAGCGATCAAATAATGTAAATCACGATTAAAAATTATTTTTTGATGATGCGGGAGATCTCTTTATTATAAAATTAGGTAGACTTAAAACTGCTGGAGTATTTACTCTCTAGTTTTGTTGTTAATTTTTTAGTCATAAAAGTGTGATTGGGTATACTATAGATCAAATTAATTATTTGTGCATTTCTATAACCGTGATAAGACTACTTCATATTACCTCAACATTACCTTCACAACAACATCTACACCGCCAAGAACAGGATCTCATCTAAAACAATAAATATTACCTCAACATTACCTTCACAACAACTACACCGCCGAGAACAGGATCTCATCTTCAAAAATAAATACTTGAAGCGAATGTAGAATTCCTCTTACATTCGCTTCTGCTTTACCTATAACTTGTTCACAACTGTATGCGCAATTTCCAGTTACTTCGGCCTGGATTCGGGATCAGCGATCAAATAATGTAAATCACGATTAAAAATTATTTTTTGATGATGCGGGAGATCTCTTTATTATAACATTAGGTAGACTTAAAACTGCTGGAGTATTTACTCTCTAGTTTTGTTGTTAATTTTTTAGTCATAAAAGTGTGATTGGGTATACTATAGATCAAATTAATTATTTGTGCATTTCTATAACAGTGATAACACCACTGCATATTACCTCAACATTACCTTCACAACAACAATGACACCGCCTAGAACAGGATCTCATCTAAAAAAATTAATATTATCTCAACATTACCTTCACAACAACTACACCGCCGAGAACAGGATCTCATCTAAAAAAAATACAAGAAGGCCACGTAGAATTCTTCTTACATTCGCTTCTGACTTTACCTATAACTTGTTCACAACTGTAGATGCAATTTCTGGTTACTTCCTCCTGGATTCGGGATCAGCGATCAAATAATGTAAATCACGATTAAAAATTATTTTTGATGATGCGGGAGATATCTTTATTAAAATCAGTGGAGGAAATATACACCATGTCTGATATTTGGGTCTTTCATGTCTCCAACGATGCCTTTATCGCCCGGCATGTATCATTCTCCATGTCAAAAACCGGAAGCAAACAAAAACCGGAAGCAAAAGGGTCATAACCAACTACTCGGATTCCAATTGCCAGGGTATTGTGTTGTTGTTGTTTCCTATTCTCTCATGTGCACGCGTTAAGTATGAAGCTCACTAGGTTCGCTATTAGAAATGTGTATAGTTCTAACCCACCTGTTTGTTTGTTTAGTTCTGGCAATGTAGATGAGTTGTCTGTATGAGTCTGTTTGTTTAGTTACGCAATGCACTTGGTTATTTATTTTTGGGACATGTCTTCAAAATGTTGCACTCAGGGATCCGTAGGTAAAATGTACTTGGGGAACCTACACCTGCATTCCACACGAATGTTCACGACTCGGGTCGAGTTTAGCAAAAGGGAGGGGGTAGTGTTGCGGTTCTCGGAACCGCATGCATAAAACAGATAGGTGTCCCGAGACAGTTATGCCATTAATATACGTGTAGATAGACCCCTTCCTTTTGTTTAGTGGGAAGACAAGGGAGTGCGTTGCGATAGGCTAATAGTTAAGTTATTAAATCATTTTTTCCCTTTTTATGTCATCCCCACTCTTTTTCTTCTCCATTTCATTTCTGAGGCAAAATCCGAGATGTGCACCCGGTGCTGGACTGTCGCTTTGAGATTCCATGATAACCCACGGTACCCTTTCCTCCGATCACTCCTGAGGTAAATCTGCCCGCTTGCACCTCATCTCGTCTTCCACAGTAAGCAGCACGACAACCTACGGTATGCTCTGCCCGCTTTCCCCTCATCTCGTCCACCACAACGTGTAGCATGACGAGCCACAGTACCCTCTGCCCTGCTTGCCCCCTCGTCTCGTTTCCCACAGCGTACTCTCCTTCACCTGACATGACATGCGATCCATGATGACCCGAGATCTCAAAGCGAACGCCCCCGAGATCCACAAGTGGCTCCGATGGAGGATACATGGTCGGTCCCGAAGGTTCTCCGGAAGACCACGGGTCCATGATCGGTTCAGCCGAAGACAAGGGGTCCAGACCCAATGCAGATTTACTTGTGATTCACGTGCCGATTTCGGTGTGGGCGATTCGTGTCATGTCATGGGGTCGGAGCGAGGTGTGTTCACTGTCTGGGCTGGCCTTTCCGGAAATGAAGTGAGGCGGTTTCTGGCCCAAGCTGGTGGGCCACGTGAGGGGTCTGGCCCAATCGAAGCGCCTGGTTCGGGCGATGATGTTGAGTTCGGCATGGCCCCCTCCCCCCGAGCTTCGGCCCTATAAAAGATGGAGAAACTCCTCCGTCTGGTGGTGGTGTGGTGTGTGTATTCACGCTGTGTCTCCTGCTTCTCGACTCCGCCTTCTCATGTCCGCCCACGCCTCGTCTCGTCGACTCCACCTTCTCGTCTCTGCCCACACCTCGCCTCAGCCAACCCGCCTGCCTGGTCCTGCCCACTACTCCACCCTCGCACTCTGGACTCCGCCCTTCTCCACTCAAGCTCCTCCTTCAGAACAAAGGCTCCACATGTGCGACTTGGGCCAGAGACAACGCGACTACTGTCGGGTGCCACACCACGGAGCATCCCCCCTCCCCCCCCCGAAACGCCCAGGTACCGAGAGCATAACCTCAACTCCCCTCCCTCCCTGGTTGCAAAAGTCCCTTCTCATCGGGGTTTCTTTTTCTGTGTGTCTGAGTGTGCTGGTGCCTGTCTGTTAAGTAAGTCTGCAGAAGTGCATTATTGTTGTAACTTATTAATCTCGCATCTAGTCTGCACAGTGTCTGCTTTCGTAAGTTGCTTGTATTAATTATTGTCGCATCACACCTCTCTCCTCTTTCCCTGCGTTATATACCCAATAAATCTTTGTCGTACCACATACTTTTCCTCTGTTGCTTGTTAATAAATAATTGTCATTAGGAATGTTCCCTGCTCGTTGTTTTGTCTGTTCTCCCATTGGTCCAGCATGGTTCGAATCTAAGTCCAGCCGGGTCTTTATTCCCAACGATCCGTTCCTTCGAGCCAGTACGTCCTTGGTAGTGTCGCTCAGCTGCATCCGATCCGGGGAGGTGATCCGATCCGGTTCGGAAAGGCGTACCGATGGCGTGTTTCCCTGGTAATCAAACCATGTGGTTAATTAGGGAACCTGATTCCATAGATGGGAAGACCCTAAGTCACGCGGTTGAGTTATTGGCGTCCACGGTCGGTTAAGCGACCCGCCGTGTTACAGAATTATCCGTGAGTGATGGCCTACAATTCCGGGGAGTCTGGTGGGAATCGACGTAGCTTCCCCCACCTAGTGGTCTTCTCACCCAACCCAGCTTCCGCAACTATATATATATATATATATATATATATATATATATATATATATATATATATATATATATATATATATATATATATATATATATATATATATATATTGCTGTGGTTTCCGCACGTTCGGCGTGCGCATGACATTTTCAACCCAATCCAGGCCGCGCGTCCACCGAACATGGCAATCCAGTCATAGCTTCCGGACCAATGCCGAAACGCAGCTACGGGTGTTTTTATAACAACATAAACTAGCCAACCTTCCCGTCCACGCGCTACAGGGTCAATCGCTGAATTATCGATATACCTAACTCTTCGCGTGGACAGAAATGCCGGGAGTTTATACCTCGACGGGACCTGCATGAAAAGGAGCCACTTACACGGCTCGTTTCGTTTGCGAAGCCGAGCGGTTTTACTTCGCCAAGTCCCGCCAGACCAGATGTACGTTTATCGGCTTTAATTAGCTAGTTAATTCCCCGAACGCTTAATGGCAGTCAATGGAGGAAGGGACGCAACGAGCAGGTGACATTCAACAATCGGGAACATTTATTAGAACACAGGCATGCAAGCAATGAATGAATGGGGATAGGGGGACATGAGAAAAAAGCCTACAGCCGAGTTCTATTATGAAATGTAAAGCGAATACAACACAGGCATTTAACAGTTTCCTACTTGTTAGACGGGCCCACAAACACACGTACGCACGCACACACACACACCCAATAAATGGTGGCTGATGGTTATGCCTTTAATACGGACTTCAGCTCAGAGGGACAGATGAGCTGAAACCCAGAACCTATCTCGAACCTCTCCACGTCGTGTGGTCTTCAAGCTGCTCGGACCCAGGGTCCAGTGAGAGCGATCTGGATCCAATCTCCGTGAGCCGCGATCCTTCCCGAGCTATAGCGAATCCCCTCGCGCTTCTGAACCCGTGCTGGTGAGACGAGGCGCCGATCCTTCTCGTTGATGGGTCGCTTCCCCGAAGAACCACCTCCAAGATGAGGCCAATGAGTCACACCAAGCCGGGAACCAAGCGGAGAACAAAGAGCTTCACGAGCCAAGAAGAGCCAGCCGAACCAAGATGAGGCCACGAAGCAGAGCAACAGGCTCGAACCAGCTCGAGCACCCTTGAACCAAGCCGACACTCCTCGACCACCAGGCCGAAAAAGAACCACGACAACCTGACCAGCTCCTCCGATGAACAACTAGCCAACAAGCTCGAGCCGAGCAACCAGCTCAATCTCTTCCGATCCAAGCAAGAACAAGAAGCTCTCTTCGATGAACCAAGCAAAAGCCAGAAGCAACTCTTCCGATCAAAACAAGAATCCCAACCCTAACCCGAGCCAAGCAGAAGCGAAAAGCCTACTACCAAGAACCAAGCAGAGGATCTCTTCCTTATCCCTCTCCGCCCCTCCCCCCGCTCCCGGCGTGACTCATCCCCTCGTGCCCGCACAACCGCTGGTGGGAGGGTGTTGTTTACGTCATGAATCACGGGACGGGAGGGCTCTTCTTCCTCTTCGCAGAAGAGGGGGAGGGGCATCTTCCTTTCTGTTGTGATCACTCCCTAACTATTAAATTGAATCACAGCGCATTTAATCGATTTCTACCCATTAAACAATGGAAGGTGAGCTATCTATGGAACATGCACTTATCGACATAACTGAGCTAAAGGAACCTGTATGTTGAGTGTGATTGATTTCCAAATTCGTAAGTGTGTGAGTGTGTGTGTGCTCGCGCACTGGTCGCTGATGTGCTCATCGATGTCTCACCTCAATTGAGTGTGTATTGGTAGAAAGTGAATTCATTGTAAATATTCAGTGTGCAGATATAACAGTCGGTGGAGCTGGTAACCTTGGCAACCTTGTTCCATTCCACCAGCGAAGATTTCCAATACAAGTTTCAATTTTTTTTTCCTTGGTGCTGTTTCAGAGATAGAGATCCAAGTTTTTCTGTTTTTCCAACATGGCTGCCACACCACGTGACCTATGATGTCATAATTATCATGAAAAACAATCCTCATGAGAAGTTGCACCAATGATGTAAATTTCGTCACAATCCGACAAGCGTTTGCGGGGAAAAACACGAAGGTTCTGTGCACACAAACAAACAAACACTCGAATGCAATACCCTCTCCTTTGGCGAGGGTAAAAAAAAATAACATGGGCGGTGCATCGGCACACAGCACTGGCTTGAATGCTCGATGCTTTAAAAATAACAACTCAGGTCATGCAATGAAGCCAAAGCACTGATATTTCTGATGCGCGTATATATATAATAATACGTCATGTTTATAAAGCTTGGATTGATTACAATTTCACTGGGCTGTGATTGAATCATCCTATCTCCCAAAAGGCTTGAAGCCTGGGGCCCACACAAACTGTGTCCCTCAACGCCGATGATTTTTGTTGCAGAAGTTTCCTCCAATCTTTCACCGTTCAGGAGATATGTGCGTGCAGACAAACAAACAAACAAACAAACAAAAACTTCAAAAATATATATATATATAGAATGTGGAAGCTGTGACCAAGACAGCAACCACAGTCTGAGACAGCAATTGATGTAACCTGGTGTCAAGGAACCTTCAAGAAGACTGGACCACTTGCTAAATGCAGAACAGGCAGTAATTTGTACTATGCTCTTGGTGCCGATGATAACTCTCCTCCTCTTCACTCAGGGCACCGGAGGACCTTCAACGTCCACCAACTGATATCGGCAGACGAGACACCCAGTTCAATTGATGGCACACAAATATATGTCAATACATTACATGAATTTGGAGGAGATGCTTTCTCTCTTTCCTGCATCTCACCAGACAGGGAGAGGAGTTCAGCTGTCTCATTGTTACATTCTTGTGATGATCGTCATTATTCAATATTTCGAAGTGTTTGCTCCCTAATTTTTCCGTTTATTTGAAAGACCTTTTTTTTTCTCAAACAATGCCGATTATTTTCTGGAAGAAGCAATCAGATTTGTTTCTCCCTTCTGGTAATTTTTTTTGTTTGTTTGTTTGCATTGTTGAGGCTTGTATGAGAGCTAACACGCAACGCACAGCAAGGTAGGCATGGGACAAGAGGGGTAGGAGAGGGAAAGACAAAACAGTGGGGAACAAGGACATAAGGAGATCTGTGGAAGGGAGAGGGATAGGGCGTGGAACACGGGGTATAAAAGATGGACATTACAGGGACTTTCAGGAAGGAAAGCAGAGAATTTGAAGGTGGTGGATTTGGGGTGGATTAACGGGGGTATAAAAGATCGAGGTTTTGGATGGGAGAAGATAAGAGGTGGTGGTTGCCATCGTGTGCTGCCTTTTTGGCGCTGGTTGCAACATTGGTTAGGGGCAAGGCTATGCCGCTGATGCAGTGCCCCTATTACAAGTACACTTGTGCTCATTTCTCCGACCTCGGAAGGATGACAAGCTGAGTCAACCCCCTGGTGTTAATTCAGTGTCCCACGGGGCTCGAACTCAGGACCCTGGGATCCCAAGCCAAAGGTGGTGGTGAACTGCTGTTTTGAAGGCCTGAAGGGAAGAATTGGATTGAATAGAGTGAGGGAGTTTATTCCAAAGGTGGGGAAAAAGAGGAATGAAAGAGTGAAGGTGAGCAGTCATTCGTGATTTTGGTAGTTTTACCAAAAGGGGGTTGCTGGCGGATCTTGAACGCCCTGCGGAAATAAGGGGAGGACATATCACAGACAGACAGAGCGGGGGGGGGGGTGAGACCGGAGAGGAGACGGTAGAAGACAAAGACCAATGACCTGCCTGCGGTGAGAGAGTGAGAGGCCCAAAGGCTCAGCCTAATCTTGGGAGATACCAATGTTCCAAAATGCCTTGGTTTCCAGAACGTGAACCCAAGAAAGGTGAGAGGCTGGAGCACGAGCACAGAAGGAAGAGCAGTACTCCATCAGCCTGCGAAAAAGGGTTTGTATGCAGTCAGGAGTTCAGGTGGGCTGAGGAAAAAGACTGTGCACGACAGAGGATTCCAAGGTCGGCGACTGGCTTTGGAGGCCAGGTTGGAAATATGACTTTCCTCGGAAAGATCATGGCAGATAGTGAGACCCAGAAGCTTGAATCTTCCCAAGGATTGTTGAGAAAGTCGATGGGGGGTGGGGGGGGGTGGGTTCTAAATTGTCCTTTCGGAGAGACATAGTGAGAGTGTGAGATTTGTCCGGATAGAAAGACATGTTCCACGTGTTGAACCAGTTTGTGATTTTATCCAGATAAGCAGTGAACGAAGAAGCTGCTGCTTGCCGGTCTGAGGGGTGACAGATGGTATGGCAGAGGGTGGAGTCATCAGCAAAGAGATAAAGAGGATTTTTCCATCGAGTCAGAGAGATCATTGATGAAAACCAGAAAAAGAACAGGGCCCAGAACGCTGCCTTGAGGAACTCCAGCATGGACAGGAATAGGGGATGAGAGAACTCCATTTAGGACCACACGTTGGCTGTGACAGGAGAGGAAGTCAGCAAGCCATGAGTGGAGAAGGCCCTGGATACCATAGGAAGAGAGTTTGGTGAGCAGGGCAGCGTGCCAGACCATGTCAAAAGCACGTGATATGGCTCTGATTTCATGTCTGGCATTGAGTACCTCCATTCATTGTTGGGAGAGCAGAAGCAGCATATCGCAGGTGGAGTGACCTGGTCTGAAACCAAATTGATGATCGGAAATCAAGCCTTTGGAGAAGAGGAAGGATATAATGTCTGAAGTGATGATGGATTCCATAACCTTGCTGATGATTGGGAGAAGGCTGATTGGTCTTTTGTTTCAGGGATCTGTTTTTGCACTTTTTTATACATAGCGGTAATGTTTGCTGATTTCCAAGCAGATGGCAGATGGCCTTGAGCAAATGAGAGGGTAAATAGAACAGAGAGAGAGGGTGAGCAAGAGCAGAAGAACAGGTTTTTAGGACATGTGGGCTGAGGCCGTCTGGACCGGTTGCAGAATCTGAGTCGAGGTTTGACAGCAAGCTCTCCACCTTGTCAGGAGAAAAGGACGCAGAGTCCAGCGACAGTTGGTTGCAACTGGCAAAGATGGATACAGAAAGCGATGGGTTTCGGACACAAGATTTAGATGCAAACATCGAGTTTAGGCATTCAGCCTTTTAAATGTATTTATTCTCTGTGAAATGTAAAACAATCTTGCAATCGATACATCTCACAATTAGGCAATTACAAGGGCTGGCCAAAAGTTGTTATATTTTCAACTATAAATGTGGTTTTTGGTTTTGGCCAATTTCGGCCATCCCGTCTGTGCCTTATCCAAGCTCCATTTATTGAATCCATCATTTACTTATCTTCTAATTTCTATATAACACCATTTTTAACACCAATTAACGTATCTTGGCAAACATGTAACTTTATAATTACCTTATCTGTATCACGCCTCAGCTACAGTCATGCGACTTTCTTGGAACAAAAATTTTCCAAACAATCTGTGGAAATAATCCACGAATTTGTGTCCCCCTCTCCCCAGTTCCCTCAACTCCCAACATATACTTCCCACGTCCCCCTTTGCAGAAGTGTCATTCTTGAACTTTTAATGGGCAACGGTAGGGGTTTCACTGGTGAGGCCCAGATTGTGTTGCGTTTTTATTTCATTTATTTTAACTGTGACTTCAAGATCACTTATGGCTGCCAGGACAGCCTAGTGGTGTATGCACTGGTCTCTGAGCCGTCTTGCCTGGGTTTGAATATCAGTCCAGCTATAAACTGCCATTGTGGTGTTTCACAGGCAGTGAAAGGAAGACATCCATGTTTATTTTGCCCCAATGAGGGACGTTATACTGGGTGTCCCTTCTTGCAGCATTAGTTTATGGACATTAAAGATCCTACGGTGTCCTTCGTGAGGAGTGGGCGTAGTTTTTTTTTTTTTTTTGACACAATGAACAAATTCAAAATTCCTGATCTAACCAGCAGGGGGCACTGCATCAGCAGCACAGATGCACTCCCAGCACTGATGCAAACCAGCAGCCACAGGCTGCACACGAAATGATGGTGACCACTGGTGCACTGGACAAATTCAAAATTCCTGCCATAGTTGACAACTGAGAAGGCATGGTAAGGCCAAGGTCACATTTGCCACGGCGGCCGTGGGGTCTCCAAAATCTATGGCCATTAGCAATTATACGGTGGCCGCAGTATTTCCACGGTCACACAATGTATCAGTCACTTGTGTTTTTATTTTTCGGGGAGCTGCACGGTGTATTTATAAATTGTGGAGACCGAAAACGTGGAGTTGCTGTACGGTCTTTGATTTGATGTCACACGGTGACCTTAAGGAGGCCCTGTGGCGGCCATAGAATTTAAGGCAGACGCAAGGTAGCCTCAAGGTGCCCGCAAGGCGACCGCAGGGGGGCCCTAAGGCGAACGTGCGGCCAGACGGACGGCAGCGAATGGGTTAATTTTTTTTGACCATTTCTTTTGTTTCGGCTTGTCGAATTTCTCCGGCGAACGTAGAAATGAAAAAAGTTATAACTCCGCGTTATAATTGCACGGCGACCTTATGGCCTGTAAAATATAGCCAAACGGCATAGGGCCACCCTGAGGCCACCGCAGAAACTCTGCGGCCGCCGCACATTTATCAATTCAGAGGGCGTACGGCCGCCGTATCCTCGTCGTAAAGCAAATGTGACTTAGGCCTAAACTATCCAGTATAACCCTTCCAACAGGAACTCCTTCAGCAGCACCAATGCTCTGTAAGCAGTCCAGTATGGTACATTGATGATGATGAAGAGGCTCATGTCACACCTGGTGCACAAGTCTATGCTATGCTATTTATTTATATATTCAAGATAAGAAAGGCATCAGTTGACAAATTTGAACTTTCATCTTGCTTCGGAAGGAAGTGACTTCAAAGCACTATTTCGAATGAAAGACATATGCATCGTTTGGAGTTTGTTGGTCAAGAGAGTTTGGGTGGACAGAAGGTTCACAATAAGAAAAGGAGGCCATACACATTTAGACACAACATGTTTAAAGGGACAATCCGGATAGTACATCCGATCATCTTAACGCATTTTAATTGTGGAATACAAAATAGTCTGACAAAGCAGAAAACAATATACCTGCTTTAAGGGGAAAAGGCCTGAAGAGTCCAATAAATCAGACAACAATAAACCTGTTGTCAGTGAAAAACGCATAAAGAATGAAACAAAAGAATAAAAATACTCACCTTTCTCCACTCCACTCCACCCAGCAAGGTACAGGGCTGGCAGTTACGCCAAAGAACACATATGGGTGCGTGGAAGAAACAACCATATCAGGTCTTTCCCTCACTCTCAAAAAAGCGAAGGTATTACCCAGCAGGCACACAACGTTGTTGCAACGTCGTTTGCCGGTTCTATCCTGATGTCAGAATTGGGTCAGTGGGAAGTTGTTTTTGCAACACCCATGACGTCAGATTTCAACGATGTGACAACGTTGAAATCTGACTTTGTTGCAGCGTCGTGTTCTGGTTGTACCTGACGTCAGAATTGGGTCAGTGGGAAGTTGTATTTACAACACCCATGACGTCAGATTTCAACGTTGTCACAACATTGAAGCATGATGTTATTTTTCAACTTTATCGCAACGTTCATAAAATGGAGTTTTTGTTTTTACCCTTTTCTTTGCACGCCAAAGAAACGAACATTGCAGTGCATGACACCCTTCAGCATCCAGCTTGATGGAGCCCTCGACCCGTAGGTCTGGGGCCAGCGGAGCACCGCTGTTCCACCGGTGCTATTATCAAAACATTGAAGTTGTATTGCAACATCATTATACGTTGCACAGTAACACATAATGACCACAACTTGAAAACAACTGCAATTCATAATCATTTATTATCACTTATCACGCAGAGCATGATTGTGGAAAAATATACAAGCAGTATTAACAATAATAATATCTTTATCGTACCAAAAAAGCACACTCAAATACAAACATACAATAAATAAAAGTAGATACTATTGGAATTGAGAAACATGTCCTAAAAATGGGGAATAAAAAGAAATACCACATGGGTAAAAGTCATAAATACCTTTTTGACAAATTCACTTTGTGCAAAGCACAGTTAACAATTCAAATTCAGAAACTTCTGCTCTAGGGAGGAACTGTGGAGCTTCTCTCTCAAATATAATTGACTGCACAAAGGCACCTTTAAGTACAACAACATCATCATCATCATCATCATGCAGTGTTAGTAAAACTTAAGCCTGGTGTTGGCCTAGTGGTTAGGGTGGTGGCTTGGGATCCTAGGGTCCTGAGTTCAAGCTCTGTTGGCTGCTGAATTAAACTACACCAGGAGGTTGACTCAGCCTGTCATCCTTCTGAGGTCGGCAAAATGTGTACCAGTGTACTGGTATGTCATCAGCGGCATAGCCACGTCCCAACCAATGGAGAGAGAGACAGAGACAGAGACAGAGAGAGAGAGAGACAGAGAGACAGAGAGAGACAGAGAGAGAGAGAGACAGAGAGAGAGAGAGAGAGAGAGAGAGAGAGAGAGAGAGAGACAGAGAGAGGGAGGGAGAGAGAGGGAGAAAGAGAGAGGGAGGGGGAGAGAGAGAGAAAGAGCGAGAGAGAGAGAGAGAGAGAGAGAGAGAGAGAGAGAGAGAGAGAGAGAGAAAGAGAGAGAGGGAGAGAGAGAGAGAGAGAGAGAGAGAGAGAGAGAGAGAGAGAGAGAGAGAGAGAGAGAGAGAGAGAGAGAGAGAGAGAGAGAGAGAGAGAGAGAGAGAGAGAGAGAGAGAGAGAGAGAGAGAGAGAGAGAGAGAGAGAGAGAGAGAGAGAGAGAGAGAGAGAGAGAGAGAGAGAGACAGAGAGAGAGAGAGACAGAGAGACAGAGAGAGAGAGAGACAGAGAGACAGAGAGAGACAGAGAGAGACAGAGAGAGAGAGAGAGAGAGAGAGAGAGAGAGAGAGAGAGAGAGAGAGAGAGAGAGACTGATAATAATTCTATGCTTGCATACATTATGGGCATGAGGAGCATAAAAGGTATTGACAGATAACTTGCATTTACATAAAATGTAATTAAAATTTTTGGCTACTGATGGCATACTACCATCATAACATGGCATTGTTACAAGATTCATAATTTAGCAACCTCAGGTAAGAATTATGAGAAGACGAAGAACCACATAAATTTTGCTATACAACATAATAGTTGACATTCAAGAGGTAAACATTCAGCAATGACTGGTAAAAGAGGTAAAAAAGGATATGGGTACTGATCATATAAATTCAAAAGGATCAGAAAAACTTTTACTTCCTACTTGGGAAGTCAAATACCTTTCTGATAGAATTTTTCCATGATATTGTTGCGAATTTGCACCCGCCGGCGTGCTGACGGCCACGTAACTCGAATCGCAGCACGTCGCCCACCGGACGGACAATTCTGTCGTGACCCTCTCGGACTAACGCCGGGAACTAGTCATGGGTGGGCCTTTCGGCCTCATCACGATCGTGCCAATTGGCCCCCCGCGTGGGATAGGGTTGTTCGCCAAATTCGACCTCCCTGAGTACCCACACGGAGGGTAGACCGGGCGATCGCACCTCGCCGCAGGTCGACTCCGGACACAGGCCACTTAAGCGACCCGTTCCGTACTATCGGGATAACCAAGTGTTGTTATCGTCGACCTTGACGGTTCCGATTAATTATCGGGCATATTAAGCCCACTACCAACCCTTTACGTAAAGCAAGATGGAGATTCAATTAAAGAAAAGACGAAGCGAAACGGGAAAAACAGTTCAACATAATTCACATTTATTCCGCGGCACACGGAAAGCACACATATACAATTACAACAATTATGCACCAAAAGCAGATGTTACAAAAGAAACACAACAATGCAGATCTACTACCGACTACGCGAGCACACGGCAACACTTACACAGTTTTACTTTTCAGACGGCGCCAACAACACACGTTTACTCAAAAGCAAAAGAAAAGGGCCACCCTCAAAGACAAGGGGGCAGACAGGGCCTGTGGGCTGCGAGACTGGGTGGAGCCTACCCGTGTCTTGTGATGAGCCGCAAATGTGGCGGCGGTGCCCCGACTCCGTGCTCCTTCGCGGGTTTCGTTGGCACTGCTTGGAGTGGGGTGGGAACGGGGCCCCCTTTTCACACTATCTCAGCGTGGGGGGGGGGAAGGGGGGAATTGTTGATGCTCTGGGGAAAGAGGATAGCTGGCTTGCTTGGGTCCCGCGACGAGCGACTCCGCTGCGACCTCGTCGCCGACCACCATCTTCCTTGCCTCGGACCCGAGGTATCCGGTCCCCTCCGCAATTCTCCTCAGCCGACTGCCTCCAATCCTTCTCCAACTCAAACTCCAACTCCGACTGCCTCCAACTGCTTCCGACCCAAAACTGACTAAATTCGCCGCGCGCCCGGCGCTTTATAGTATGGCAGGAGAACCCATATGCAAATTTCTGGATCAGAACGAGCTCGGGGGTGGAGCCACGCTCGCCCATTGGACGGAGAAAAAGGGGCGTGAATCTCCCCTGATCCTCGAATTTGCATATATCGATTCTACTCCGACGTCTGGAGGCGGGGCCAAATCGCCCCGCGCTTGCTGATTGGACGGATCAGAAGTGGGCATGTATCATTCCTGATCCGACTTCTCCTCGGAAAGGCCGCACTTTGTACCCGCGGCTCGGCGCGCGCCCTGTACGAGTCCAGGATAGCCTGACGCTCGGTGCCCACAAGCGGTGCGGGAATGGCCGCAGAAGGAGAGGCGAAGGTGGTGGAGGGTCTAAAGTGGCGGTCCATGGCCATGGCGATGTTTGGAATGGCGGTGATGCGATGTTTGCGGGAGCGAGTTGTGAAGGTAAAGGTCGTGGCTGTTGGCGTTGTTGTTATTGTGAAGCGGCGTTGTGGTTGGTGGTTGTTGTGTGATGGCGGTTGAGACGTGGTTGGTTCAAAATAAAGATAGAACAGAAAAACGGCTATCTTAAAGGGTCGCAGCCCAAATTAATCACATTTATCCCCTCTAAACAACGGGTTTGGGGCTAACTACACATGTACTTACAGAGATATCTCACCGACGGGACCTGAATGGTGGTTTGCGAATTTCCTCAACCGCAACACTATATACAATTTAGAAATATTATTACTTATGTCCCACAGCGGGCATCAATAGAATGAGGTGCAAAAAGACTTAAACAGATGATACTTGACATGATATGAACAGTGCATAAAATTATATAAAACTGAATTACAATCAGGCAAATCAATGAGACCAAATCTATATCTATGTGTGTGTATTCATACAAAGAAAAAATATAAATCTAACATAATTAAGTATGAAAACACAATTTTGAATGCATCTCACATAAATAATTCCAAAGCACAAAAAAATTAATTTGTTCGGTGTTTTCAATCTTAATTTCACAATAACATAAAATAACTTCATTCTGCATAAAAGTACATGTAAATATTTTCACAACGTAAACTTAGGCTGGGTTTCCAACATACAACATTACAATTAACTATGCTGAAAATTCTTAATAATCAAGGACGTGGACGGCTGGCACAGCGTGTTGCTGTTACTCGTTATTATTACACTAGTACGTGCCCGTACGTGCGTGGCCGTACGTGCATAAAATAAAAATAACAAAAATAACAACTTTCAAACAACCACACAGGCCGTTCCTTGGCTCTCGTAAACGACGACTGGATTGGGGCATTGTGTTTATCTATAAATGCGCATAAGAAATCTAGAAATTATGAGAATACAGTAAGTCATCACTATCCGGAAGTCCGTACGTTGTAACCCGTTATGGAGAACGCGGCTGAGGATCTCTTCCCCGTGATGGAGAACGCGGCTGAGGATCTCTTCCCCATCGGTCACGCCTATGCAGTTGGTTTAGTAAATAAATGGCCATAACTTGGGAAGCCCTTGTCCGATTAATATCAAACCTTGAAAAGGCACACACTCAGGTCTCCAACAATATACCTGGCAAGTTTCAATTGGATTGGACCAGTGGTTGTCGAGAAACAGTGGTCTCTCACACACACACACACGCACACACACACGCACACACACACGCACACACACACGCACACACACGCACACACCTGGAATTATAGATAGATGAGGGCTTCTTCCTGCCTGCACCTCCACGCCGATCAGGGCCATATCAGCAACAGCTCAACGTGATAAACGAATGACGAAATCGGGTGTTCGAGGATTCGATCGTCAGATGCACGTTCGAGTCCAAGGCTCGAACCACGATCGAGTGCCCTGAAGGTCTCGGGAGAGTTTACGTTGAATGCAACGATGTAGATTCCAGAACAACTGTAACAGGAACACATCATGGATTCTGTGATCTTAAAAACGTCCAAAAACAAAAGCTAAGACACATAAAATCGATTTATAATATTATACTTACCAAAAAGATCACAGCGGAAGATAATTTTAACTAAAAAAGCAGAAGTCTTCTGCAAATTAAAGCGGATTGTCTCTGCCACACTCAGAAACAGCTGAAAGTTCACAAGTTTAACCAAACCTTGCAAATGGCGGCTCGTGAAGCGGAAATAGGAATTAGCTAATCAGATCTCTCCTCCAGTGAAAGACAGACACAACCACACATGTCACGAGGTGGAAAAGTGGTCACCCTGGCAAAACACGAGGCAGAAAAAACAGTTTTAGATCATCACAGTGCGCGTGGCAGCTATACCGCGTCGTGATCTGGTTGTACAACCAAGCGGCCGATTCCCGACGTCGTGAATCTTTCATACTGACGTCATGTGTCTGCTGGGTATCTTCTGTGGTTTGTCAAACCCAAACAGAAAGAAAGCATGAGGACTTAGGGGAGCATCACTGCCATGTCACATTCCTCAGTATGCTACAGCACTGATGTCGGTTGGAGGAATAACCCTAGACATGTTCAAAATTCATTCAGGTGGTTCATAGTTGAATCAAGTGGGGGTGGAAATACATGGCTCCTTCTCAAAATGCTTCTCAAACCTAACTTTTTTGCGTTGTGAGACTTTAAATATTTTCACAAATTCAAGTTTTCAAACTGAGTAGCAACGCTCTCACGAGGCTATGAAATGTCACAGAAAGGAGTAGGTCATCATCGGTCTTTTCAAACTACAAAAGGAGCTATATGATTGGAAATTTGAAGATGTATTATAAGTGCATGATCAATCCAAGCAGAAGTAACCAAAACCATTGAATCATCTGCATTTTTCGTGATAATATTGACGATATTCCAAAACGACAATCCATAAACAAGTGTAAAATAATAACAATAATAATAATAATAATAATAATAATAATAATAATAATAATAATAATAAATCGCAATCGTTTTCATGATTGCGTGAATAAGCTCCGACACAAGAGGGAGACATTCAAGAGACAACTGTATTTATCAAGATCGTACTTTCAGCTTCCTCATAAAGCAGAAAGAAACTAGAAGGGCACTCGGAAGAACGCATACCTCTGCCACGCAATCCAGTATAACATATCGGGACCAATCAATTTTTGAAATATAATGAATGCTATATTACATGTTTTTTGGCCCTATCTCTCAATGGTGAAGAATCACTTTAAGAATAAATGGTATTTGTAGAATACTTACCCCGCACAGTATTCAGAAGGACTTGGAGTGACTGTGCGAGCCAACTCTTCTGGTGGCAAATTTGCAATTGCATCGATCTGCACTTCTGAGATAAATGTGTAAAAATTGTATTTTGAAAAGTTTTGATATACACTCAATTTGCACGATATGAAATGGTCATGTAACAACTGGTAACGTTTCAATTTGCTCCGTTGAACAGTTTTCGATGTATGCTCTGAACAAAATGCTGACACGTACGTATGCAACCGATTGCTTCACCCCACTTTTCACTGAATGTGTGCGGGCCAATTTAAAAATTCTCATTTCCGGATTTGGACTCGGATCTTCACAAAAGTCGAGTCAATTCTCCCTTGTCACACACCCAACCTGTTCACCAGGTTTGGTCTGAATCCTCCCACCAGTATGCCAGTCAGTTGGCAATGTTGGTACGCATGCCAGCAGTCTTCTTCTTCACTGACACCATTATCACACCTTTCTTGTGGGGTCGGCCGGGGAAGCTTAGCCCAAGTCTTCACGAACCAGCTGGCCAGACCTGACGTTCAACAAGTTAGGGTAGGAATTTGTAATTTGTTCATGGTGCTGGCGATACCTTGCCAACTTTTCACGAAGGACACCAATGGATCTACAACGTCCACCAACGAATGCTGGCAGACGAGACTCCCATTTAAGGTCCATCCGAGGGATAGTCACACACATTGAAGTTTCACCCTGCTGGTGAAACACCAGGATGACAGTGTATAGTTAGGTCAAGATTTGAACCCAGGCTCAAGAGCTTCGAGGCGATGTTGGTACACAAGCAATCTCCGATATTTGACGTGCATACCTGTTACATTGAAATTATATTTAGTGGTGGATTCTTTAACTATATGCCTGGTGTTGGCTTTATGGTTAGGGTGGTGGTCTTTGGATCTGAGGGGCCTGAGTTCAAAGTTGGCTTTATGGTTTGGGTGGTGGGCTTTGGATCTGAGGGGCCTGAGTTCAAATCCAGCTCAGCTGTTGAATTAATACCAGTTGGGGTTAACTTGGCCTGTCATCCTTTTGAAGTCGGCAAAATGAGTGCCAGCATGCTGGTGCACTGTGTTTGAGTGGTGACCCGTCCAGGATTGTGCCCAATAGCCAAGGAGACTGCTTTGACAGCACCAACGCACTGCACAGAGTATCGTCCCAATCTCCTCCTACTTTAACGATATTTCTGCCTTTGTTTGCGTGAACGTTGATTGATTTTTATTCACATTAAGAGAGAAAACAATATGTCGACAAAGTTGATATGCGTTCAAATTGGCTGGCTAAGGACATTAGCATAATTTATTCTGTGTGAGGCAGTTCACTACACCCATTTGTCTACAACCTCCTGTACGATGTGATTGTGGCTTCGGGATGGTTCATCCTTCACCACTCGTTCAGTTTGTTGGTGTGTGCTCGCAAAACGAACTCTTGGGTTTTTGTTCTTCTGTTTGTTTCGGTTTAAATCTTTCATATCATACTGAGCGTGATGGATGCGTTAAAATCCATGGGCAGGACCATCATTCGTACACCCAGCAAGGTAAAACAGTGGATGACCACCCTGAGTCTCTGACCTTGAGATCTCATGATGCATGAGTATGGGATTTAGTAATACTTGGTTTTATCTGGTACTTCCAATGTTTGATCTAGCTCAAATTCTTCGAAAGGGCCAACTTAATGGGCTTCTGGCGACCCTTATGCAGCGGACAAAGTTTCTTGCATGGGCCATTCTACACTCTGAGGGATGTACTTGTTCATTTAAACCTGGTTTTAAGTGGTACCTCCAATGTTTGATCTCGCCCAAATTTTTGGACCCTTTTTGGGCTTCTGGCGACCCTTATGCAGCAGACATTTTTTCTTGCAAGGGCCATTCTACACTCTGGGGGATGTACTTGTTCATTTAAACCTGGTTTTAACTGGTACCTCCAATGTTTGATCTCGCCCATTTTAAGGACCACTTTGAGGGTCCCCAGGGGCCACACGCAGCGGGTGGTGCCAGGCATTAATCCATATCAGCATATGCCAGGTTACTCCCGAAAACCCCCTGTACTCAAATATTGGTACCTCGTTCATTTGATCAAAACCCTCTGGGCTGCCGGTCTAACACACACACACACACACACACACACACACACACACACACACACACACACACACACACACACACACACACACACACACACACACACACACACACACACACACACACACACACACACACACACACACACACACACACATACACATTGCTGGAATTATAGATCGATGAAATGAGGTCAATGAGATGACAAATGAAGGAGTTGAATGCAGACTGCAGAGCAATGAGTAAGGAAACCCGTCGTTGTGAATCGTTTTTACCACCAAATTGAGATGTATTTCGTTGGCAAGCATGTTGAGTAGAGGTGAATTCCTTAACACTTCCAAAGGCCACAGCGTTTTGACAATTGGAAACAAAAAAAAGTTGTGCACTTTTTTTCATTAATTATTTTCGGAACAATTTTTCTTCAATAAATAAATAATAATAAAAATTGTCTCCATGTGAACACCTTTATCTCGTTAGCACCTCTTCATAAACAACATTGCTGAGGAAACAGCGCTTCTTTGTTTCCTCGTCCAGGGCAAGAATGCGGAGGCTGCTGGATCTGCCAACGTTTTGATAAATTATTAGTTTTAATGGCCAATTATTCAATTAGCGCCAACGTATTTTGCCTTTTCTCAATGTCGTCGCAAGGAAAAACACAAAGAGAAGAGAAGAGAGAGAAAAAAACGTTCGTGTAAAAAAGAAAAAAAATTACTTCCTGCTTCGGAGCATACCAGCTCACTCTGATGTTACCAAAATTTATGCACCGTCTAATATGAAAACGATCATAACTTGGGCATTGTGTTTATCTATAAATGCGCATAAGAAATCGAGAAATTATTAGAATACACGAAGTCATCATTATCCGGAAGTCCGTACGTTGTAACCCGTAATGGGGAACTAAGCTGAGGTTCCCTTCCCCCATCGGCCACGCCCACGCGGCAACGTGTCTTGTCATTGGTTGGTAAATAAATGGCCATAACTTGGGAAGCTCTTTTCCGATTAATATCAAACCTTGAAAAGGCGCATACTCAGGTCCCCAGCAATATATCTCCCAAGTTTCAATTAGATCGGATGAGTGGTTGTCGAGAAACAGTGGTCACAGACACACACACAGACGCAGACGCAGACGCAGGCGCAGGCGCAGGCGCGCGCACGCACGCACGCACGCACGCACGCACACACACACACACACACTGCTGGAATTATAGATAGGTAAGGAAATCAGACACAGGTGGAAGCCAATTAGCCCATCATGCCCGCACAACATCAAAACCACACTAATTTATCAACGCGAGATCCAAAGAATAAAATGCAAAATATATATATATATATATATTTTTTTTTTTTTAATAGTGTTTTTGTGGGTTTTTGTATTTATTATCTATTTTTTAGTGTTTTTGTATTTTCCCCCCAGGGGAGGGGGCATGGGCTTGGTTAAAAAACACACAACATCAAACACACAACACCCCTTGACGAGTCCCCCACCAACAGCACTCCTTATACATGCACACAATCACCCATCAATGCTCAAACTACCGAAAAGTCCCGCCAACATCCCTCTACCCCTCTACCCCTCTATCTCCATAACTTTCAGGTACCCATCAAAATCTAATTTAAACTTATCCACTGTTTCTGCTGCTACTACTTCCCAGCGACACCATTCCATACATTAACTGCTCTCTGAGTGAAAGTCAACTGCCTTACCTCCTTCTTAACTCTCCTCTTCTTTATTCGCAGGCTGTGGCCCCTGATCCTATCACTGTCTACTGTGTTTAATAATTCATTTGCACTTATTTTATCTCTACCTTTCATTGTCTAAAACATCTCTATCAAATCTCCTCGCAACTGCCTCCTTTCTCGTGTATAAAGCCCTGTCTCCTTCAGCCGCTCCTCAAAGCTGAGTCTGCCTCAGCCCAGAATCAATCTAGTCGCTGATGTGGATTTTTTTAACCCACCTTGTTGTGATCGTTGTCCTCCTGAAGGATTCTAACTGGCCGATTGTGGAATCCTATTTGACTTCAGACAGAGTTTAACGTTTGTCCGATTTGATTATAAAATCCTACAAAAAACCCTATCGACACTGATAAAACTGATGTCCACACAAGTCCTTCCTTGTGAAACAATTTATTTCCTAATTATACACCATACACTTCTCACCCTTATACAATGAACTTAAAAATCCCCATTTGTTTGCAATATTATTTGGTTCTATTTCATTTATTCTTACTTTAGTTAACAGTTAGACCAACCCGATTCAATTCACTTCTACATTACATCAGAGAGTTTTATTCTAACTTGGTACTTGGTCAGTTCCAAGGAGTACGAGCCACTGAGAAACTATACTTCCTCACGTGCTCGTACTAAGAAAATGTGCCTTTCAAAACATTTTATACTTCCATGAGAGAGAGGTTGGGGGATATTCACCCAGACTGTAGACGTGTCTTTTAGACAAAAAGCCACTTTGTACATTTTCTAAGCAAAGGTTCATTTATCAGTTCAGTCACTCTGCTCCAGAACAACACATTTCTTATCATTGAGGGCAAAAGTCTTTTGGCCAGAAATGACAGCCAATTCAATTTGCAGCATAAAAGTTACATTTCTGAAACTCCATTTGTTACAATTTAAAATACATTAATATAAATTTTTCCCCCACATCGCCCTGCACTGAACCCTCTCTGTGGCATCCATGTCCTTCCTGAACTGTGGTGACCAAAACTGCATACAATATTATCGATGTGGCCTCACGAAATTCCTGAACAATTTTAAGACCACCTCTTTCGATTTGTAAATGATCCCCCTCCGAATACAACCTAAAACCCTATTTGCTTTACCGATAGCTGCCTGACATTGTGCTGCCTGCTTACCTCCTGTATCTATTACCACCTCCAGATCTTTCTCCTGTGTGACATGCTCCAAAATTACCCCTTGCATCCTGTAATCTCTATTTTCATTGTTCTTTCCCATCCCCAACACCTTACACTTGCTCAGGTTAAATTCCATCTGCCAATCTTCTACCCAATCTATGCAAGTATCAATATTTTCCTGAATCTGATCACTACCCCCTCTGCTATCCACCTCACCTCCAAGCTTTGTGTCATCTGCAAATGTGGAAAGCCTATTCTTCACCCCATTATCCAAATCATTGATGCAAATAATGAATAGTAATGGTCAGAGTACTGATCCCTGCGGTACCCCGCAACTTACATCCTCCCAGCAAGACATCCTCCCACTCACAGCCACTCTTTGCTTCCTATCACAAAGCCAGTTTGCAATCCAATTAGCAACCTGCCACTCCACAAGCTCCTCACTATTGCTGACATCCTCTGATTTGGAACCTTATCAAATACCTTCTTAAAATCTAGATATATAATGTCCACTGCCTTTCCCTCATCCACCCCAATCAGACACTGCTTCACAGAACTAATAAAGATTTGTAAGACAGGAACTATCTTTGGTAAACCCATGCTGATGACATTTAATTAGTTTGTATTTGTTTAAATGGTTCCTCATCAAGTCAAACAAACAGGTCTAAGGTTTCCCAATTCTTCTCTGGATCCTTTCTTCAATAATGGTGTTACATTTGCTTCTCTCTAATCCTCCAGTGCCTGTCCTGACTCCAGTGAGCTTTTGAAAATATCCATTAATATTTCGCTTACCTGCTCAGCCACCTCCATCAATACTCTCGGGTGAATATTAGCTGGCCCTTCTCTTACATTATCTACTCTTAGATTTCCTGGCTGTCCCTTTACTTACTCCACTCAAACGTGGATCTTCTGTAAAAGCCCTTCTTCACCCCCTCAATCGATACTCTCAGCTATTGGCAATTCTTCTGACTGTTCTCGTGTAAACGTTGAAGAAAAATACCTGTTTAATAAGCCTGCCATCTCACTTTCATCATGAACCACTCTCCAGGTGCTGTTCCTCAATGGCCCACACTGGTCCTAACCTGTTCTTTTCCCCTGATATACCTAAAGAAAGCCTTGCTATTATGTTTAATATTCTTAGCCACGTCCTTCTCATACTCTCTTTTGACTCGTCGAGTTATTTTCTCAACTTGCATCTGTTTACTCCGATAGTGATATAAATCTAACTCCAGTCCTGTTAGTTTATACCTAATAAATGTCTTCTGCTTCTCCTTAATAGTGTTTCTTATCTCACTACTTCACCACCCTGATCTCTTTCTGCTTCTAGTTTTACACCTCATTGGAATGTACTTTCTCTCCACTCTACACATTTTCTCCTTGAAGGTTTACCATTTCTCTGATGCTGATTGTCCTGTTGTTAGTCTCCCAATCTACATCACCCAACTCTCTCCTCATACCCTCAAGGTTTGCCTTCCTGAAATCTAATAACCTTACTCTACTGAACTCTAAACCTTGACAGAATCTTTGCACACACGATGTTATGGTCACTTGCTCCTAAATGCTCCTCTCCCTCCACCTCCTCCACCATATAGGGATCGTTACTTAAAAGGAGGTCCAACACTGCACTCCCCCTCATGGGCTTATCTACAAACTGGGTTAAAAAGAAATCCTGGATGAAATCGAGGAAATCCTCATCCGCTCTGCCCTTTCCCTGTTCCTCCACCCAATCTATCCCTGGAAAGTTAAAATCCCCCATTATCAACACTCTTCCCTTAAAAGCATCCTTCCAGTGTCTTACAGTTTTTACAATCTCTAATCTCTACCCATACAGAATCCTCAACATTTATTCCCTCCTTATCACCCCTTTCTCTTGATGCAACACTGTCCGAAACCCAGATTGCTACTCCTCCTCTTATTCTCTCCTACCTATCACACTGATACACCTTGTAGCCTTCTAATCCTGTCCTCCAGTTACTCTCCTCCAAAAACCATGTCTCACTCACTGCAAATATATCATACGCCTCACTATCTACTTTGGCTTCAAGCTCTTCCATCTTATTATTTAAACTTCTGGCATTGGTATGGAATATGTTTAACTTTTCCCTTCCTGAAATTATATTTTCCTTCCTGGCCTTACTCGTCCCAATTACTTCATCCGTTCCTTCCTTCATAGCTTCCCCACCCTCCACTGACCTAAACAAAAACCTGAATTCCTTCCTCAATTCCCACTGCAAACCTTGCTTCCCCCTTTCCATTTAATATATGGGCATCATTCTGTAAACACTCCCTTTGTCCCCTCAATGATTCCCACTTCTTAAATATAAAACCTTCCTCCCTGCACCAATCTTCCAGCCATTGGTTGACATCTGTTGCTCAGCTGATAATTTCAATATTGTTTCCTAATCTTGGGAGAATCCCAGAAAACATGACCTCACAACCCTTTGCATTCAGCCGCTTACCCAATATCCTGTATCAATTTTTCAAAACCTCTGAGTAAACTTTCCGTACATCATTCACAGCTCGGTGTACCACAAACAACTTCTTCCTGCCATGACCCGATACAATATTGTTTACCCTTCCTTTAATGTCCCTAACTCCCGCTCCTTAAAAACTACACAGATTTCTATGTCTACGATCCTTCCAATTCAGAATGAAGAATCAACATATATAATTGTCTCATCACCCACACAAACAATCTCCCAGACCTCATTTCTACCAATTTATATTGCTGCACCTTTACCGCTCCCTACACCCACTGTACCACCACTGCCTGCCATACTGCCATCGTGATACTGCACCTCCACCACCGCCTGCTCTGCTACAAAATCACCACGGCCTGCCCTTACTGCACCATCACCACCGCCTGCCGCCGCTGCACCATCACCGCCACCTGCCCCCGCTGCACCATCACCACTGCCTGGCCTCGTTGCACCGTCAACACTGCCTGCCCTCGCTGCACCATCACCACTGCCTGCCCTCGCTGCACCGTCACTACTGCCTGCCCTCGCTGCACCGTCACCACTGCCTGCCCTCGCTGCACCATCACCACTGCCTGCACTCGCTGCACCGTCACCACTGCCTGCCCTCGCTGCACAGCCACCACTGCCTGCCCTCGCTGCACCATCACCACTGCCTGGCCTCGCTGCACCATCACCACTGCCTGCCCTCGCTGCACCATCACCACTGCCTGCCCTCGCTGCACCGTCACTACTGCCTGTCCTCGCTGCACCGTCACCACTGCCTGCCCTCGCTGCACCATCACCACTGCCTGCCCTCGCTGCACCGTCACCACTGCCTGCCCTCGCTGCACCGTCACCACTGCCTGTCCTCGCTGCACCGTCACCACTGCCTGCCCTTGCTGCACAATCACCACTGCCTGTCCTCGCTGCACCGTCACCACTGCCTGCCCTCGCTGCACCGTCACCACCGCCTGCCGCTGCTGCACCATCACCACTGCCTGTCCTCGCTGCACAATCACTCCACGAACTTCCACTCCACAACTGTAACCAACGTTTATCCTCAAATTTCTCACATTCTGCTACTTGCTGCAAATTATCTATCCGTTCCTTCAACCTAGTAAAAACTATCCTCAAGTGGGATATTTCTTCACACTTCCAACAACAGTAAGAACCCTCTGCTTCCCCTATTGTTGATGTGGCCCATATTGAGCATCTATCACATTTAATGAACTCCTATTCCTTTCTCCTTCAGTCTCTATTTATACCCTTTTTTATCCCCATAATCCCAATGCCCCAACTGACTTAATGCTAAACTTGACACAAGCCCCCCGCTTCTTTCAATAAACTAACACAAATACCCACGAAAACTGTTATGAGCACAAATGCAGCTTTATAAATACAGTCCCACAGCCCCGACACAAATCACGATTACAAAATATTCAAAAAACACACAAAAATACTTGTTTTGCTCTGTTTGAGCTTACCCTCTTGCAAACTACAGGAAGTGATGTCCTCACAGTTGTAGTTGTTGGTGTTGTTGACAACAAAATGGCAAACGTACCTCACTTGATGAGCCATCTGAAGCCACGTGGCCCAAATCTCTCCAAATCCATCACCAATCTGACTGTTGTGGCGGAACCGGGCCGACCCGCAAGAATGGTGCGGAATTGAGTGTGGTCGCAGAAGGAGGAGGCTGGGTGGATGACCGAGGCCCAAGAAGAAGTGCAGCCAAGCGAGTAAAATTTTCATGCAGTGCTCAGGCCTAAGTCACATTTGCTCTACGGCGAGGATACGGCGGCCGTACGCCCTCTGAATTGACAGAAACGTGCGGCGGCCGCAGAGTTTCTGCGGTGGCCACAGGGTGGCCCTATGCCGTTTGGCTATCTTTTACAGGCCGTAGGGGTCGCCATGGAATTATAACGCGGAGTTATAACTTTTTTCATTTCTACATTCTACGGTGCGTTGTATGTTTGCAGTTTTTGAAGAATTTTGCGAACATAACGAACCAGCTAGGCAAAGGGCTTGCGTAAATGAAGCACCTCTCTCAATCGCTTGCTGAGTACCGAGGCGAAATTCTGGAAAAGCAGTTGATACGGAATGACTCAACAATTTTCAGGAGGTGGACTCGCCCGGTCATCACGATTGGTTCTGCAATTTGCACTTCCAGTGTCACCACTACCCTTCCACCCACTCTTCCCCCACACTCTTAATTAGTGATCGATACCCATGTATTTGGGAATTCTGAAATAATGCAAAGTAACCTTGGGTGTGCATTTTCTAAAATCCCCCACTCAGGGAAGCATCCAATCACAAACTGGTAGAGAAGGAAACTTGGGATTATACTCCAGCAAATGAGGAGACCTCCCGAGTTGTTTCAACATGATTCATACATTTTTTTTAAATGTGGCTCCAAGCCTGTGTTGGGCCGACTCTATCAGCAGCCTCTGCCAATGCAAGTTAAGGAAATTTGTGGTGTGTCACTACTATACAGCATCAAAGCAGATCATGGGGTGTCCTTTCTATGAGATAGGAACCAACTTCAATTCATCATAGCTGTCCGATACTTCACTAAACAGCCCACAAGCTCATGGGACCTCGGCACACACACAGGCCTCTCCACATGATGCTCTGATACATCATTTCCCATTGGTGGAAAGTATCATGATAGCAACAACACAAGTCCATGGTTAATGGTTCTCCAAAAACCAACCAACCCTACTAGGTGCCCAGAAAACGATTTTCGTGGTAGCCGTTTTAGAACTACGTCAAACATGATGGTTTCTTCTAGATTTTGATCACAGGAATCCGATTCTGCTTTTTTCATTGTTCAAAAACCTGCAGTTGAAGCAGTATTCTTCATTAAAGATGCAGTTCCAATCACGAGAATGAAAGGTCTCCATTCATCAAAACTGGTGCTCCTGGCCGATTGTAACGGATTCTGATTGAGGAAATCTTGTCATTTCATATTATAAGAGTGCCACATGTTTCATTTTCACGATCCATTAAAGGTGTTGACATCTTAACACATAAACTGCTATTTTCTTGGAATTTTTTTTTTAAATTTCCATGCAAAGACTGTGTTCTGTTGATTAAATACGCTCATGAATTGAAAGACAAGAAATCTGAACATCTAAATTGAAATGTTCAGAACCTTGCAGTTGAAGTAGTATTTTACATTGAATCTGCATCACACAAAGCAGTTGAACTTCATCCATAATGAAACGTGTTTCGCACAGTTGGAAATGATCAGTTCACTGAAAGATTATTACTGACTCGAAAAAATTAAATCAATTGAACAAGGTATAATTTCGAGCAGGAAACACAAATGCACAACAAAACACAAATGGACACTGTGGCTTGGAGAGGGGCACGAAGCAACTGAATGAGGTCGTGCTCCCCACTGTTGGAGCAGCTGGTAGAGGCCAGGGCATCAACAGAGCGGGAGAGTAGGTCTGCCACCACATTGTCCCTTCTGGACGTAAACAGGAGCTGAAATTGTACTGAGTGAGGCGTTCAGACCACCCATGCAGCCAGAGTGGTTTGTGGCCTGTGCCTGGGGTAGACGGCATGGTTGTGAGTGCTTGGTGGTTGGTCTGGAGGGTGAACGCACGGCTATACAAATTATACATATGCCACCACTCACATGCCCAGACGAAGGCCAGCACCTCATGTTCACCCACAGAATACCTCTGTTCCATAGGGGCCAGGGCCCGGGAAGCAAAGGCAATGGGCTTCTCCATGCCATCCTGCACCTGCGAGAGCACAGCTCCCACGGCAGTGGCCGACGCATTGCAGGTGATGATGGTGGGGCTGGCCAGGTTGAAGTGAGCCAGGAGGGGTGATGTGCTAAGCTGAGATTTCAAGAGGCCGATGGTATCAGCACAGGGCAGTGTCCAAACCCAGGGCTCATCCTTTCTGAGCAGCTGGCAAAGCAGTGTTGTCATGGCGGAGTATTGCGGCAGGAACCACAGGTGATACGCCATCATGCCTAGGAATGAAGCAACATAGGCTGCTGAGGTGGGCTCTGGAATGCGATGGATTTCCTCGATGTTGGATTAAAGTGGGGAGGTGCCCTGAGCTGAGGCAAAATCCCACAAATTCAATATTCGGCACAGTAAACACACACTTTTCACAATTGAAGGTGAGGTTGTGTTTTTCGAGTGCTGAAAACACCCTGTGCAGATGCTCGTCATGGAGAGATCCGTCAGACCTGTGTACGATGATGTTGGCTAGGTAAACGGCCACTCCTGAAATCCCTGCTAGGATGGAGGAGATTACTTTCTGAAAACAGCTTGCGGCAAAGCTGAGCCTCAATGCATCCTGGTGTAGAGGAATACTCCAACATGGGTGACAAACGCTGTCACGTCCTTGCTATTGGGGTTGAGGGGCACCTGGAGATAGCCCTGGCAAAGGTCCAGCTTAGAAAACACCGTGGAGCCATAGAACTGGGTGGTCAGTTCCTCAGATGTGGGTCATGGGTATTTGTCTGGGCTGAGAGCCCTGTTTGCTGCACGAAGGTCCATACAGATATGCAGTCCTCCCGACTTTTTTTTCTGTCAACCACCAGGTTTGAGATCCAAGGGTGCAGGGGAACCATTGACTGGTTCGATAATTCCAGCTTCCAACAGGAAATTGAGTTCAGCAGCCACCCCATCACGGAGAGTGAGCAGGACGCGTTGCAGTGGCTGGGTCACCTTGGAGTCGAGGAAGGGCTGGTGGGTGATGATGGCGAGGCAGTCCAGTCCATTAAACAGGATGGGCCATTTCTGCTGCCAAGGGGAGGCGGCCTGCAGGTCCTCACTTGGCTCACAATCATCACAATACATTAGTTCACATTATATCAATATCATGCATTATTCATATTATTATCTGAGTAGAATCTGAAAGTGACACCCTCACAGGAACTATTTGATCTTGATATTTTCTTTTTAATTATCAAACTTGGAAGGTGGAAAGCTGATGGAAAACTGAATTCCTGAATCATGCACAGATGCATGCAAAGTCCTCATTGTGGGAGCATGACACAAATTTAATCATTTTATAACTCTCTGTGCTTGCAAGAAGTCACGTTCAAAGCCGAGGAGGCAGCAGCCTGTGATGAAGAATGAAACTTTGCAGTTGTCACCTTAGTGCTTCAGTCACAATGAACAGTTGATGAAGGCAGCATATGCATTTCATACATCAACGTTAGGTCAGTGTCTGCAAAGCACGGCACTGTTCCCACTGTTCGTGTTCATCACAGGGGCATTAATCCTTGCTCACCTCTCCTTAACTATGTGCCATCTGCCAGTGTCCTGCTCACCAAAGCATGCAGCATATAAAAAAATGAAGCAGATATCTACTGAGAGGCATGAGCTCAGAAATATGAATCGATATACAATTCAAATTAATTGGCTTTATTGTTAACACAGGCACACAATGAGGTTGGGAAAAACCTAACGAGGGTGATGTTTGTGACCACATAAAGCCATCTTGGCAAGAGCCTCAGACTAAGTCTTCTTTGGCAGCTGCCAGTGACATGGATGGCTGCTACTCTGATGAATACCCATCTCTCGAGTTAGCTGCAAATGAAGCACCTGCTGCAATTTGATCCAGTTTCGTATAGAGATTAATTGTAGCTCTTCTCTGGAATTTGTATAATTTTCACATTTTTGAAAAGATCCAAGTTTCTCCCAGCAAATGCTACATTTTAAAATTGTGATAAACATGTGAACATAATACATTTATTTGATTCGAGAGATTTTGTAAGTTATGGAACAACTTAGGAATTACAATAGAGTCATTTTGTCCAAAAAAAAAAAAAAAGGAATTTAAGACTGACGTCAGAATTTTTTTTAAATAAATCTAAATATCGAATGCAAATGCAGCTCAACAATGCATATTTAAAGTCGGTATGCAAAACATTTCTGAGAAACACCATTACCATTTATCATCCTCTTTGGCAGATTCTGGTAGAGCTACAAGGAAGAGTTTAAAGAGAAACATGAAAGGAAGTTAAAGTTTGTTCATTCCAAAGAGAGCCAATTAATAAATCGATTTTACTTACCATTATTACAGAAATACCTCGATGCTCATTTAATGTTAAAATGTCTGCTCCATCAGCTTCTCTTCTTGTCTGTTGTTGTGCTGCCAAAATAGATGTCCATTGCTCTTTATGTGATCATCAGTTTTTGCCCTTTTAGAGGAGAGCACATTTCACTGCCATACGTTACAGTTAATATTATGATTGGATTTTTTTAAGACAGAAAGACAGTGGTTGTTTTTTTTATGACATACATAGTTTGTCATGATTGTTTTTATTTTCCGAAACATTATTTTTTGATCTTCAATAATTTTTTCTTTCTTTTACCAGTCCACCCTCGCAGTGGGAGGAGGGGTTTTGAAATTGTGTGTGTCGTTGGTCATTATCTCCACATGTGGGGTTCAGAAGGTGAAACAGAGCCCTCCCAGGTCTCAAATGATCCACCTCCGTGTGTGTGTGCGCATGTGCTCTTGCGCATTGGTGTCGTGATTTGGGGGGGGGGGTGTAATAACACCCTTGAAAAAACGTTTTCATGCTCCTACTACTCCTACTACTCATTTCATGCTCCATTTGGTTGTATTTTATATAACTTATCATACAACGTCCTCGTGAGAGCGTAAGAAGCAACTTTCATAACCACATATTACATTTTGAACTCCATGCTACCTGTCAATGTATCATGTTGATGTTTCCAAACTCTTTCCCTCTAGTTTAACATCTGTCCTAATTATTAATCACCTCTGCACAGTAATTAAGTTACAGTGTTAGTAATTATGGGGCTACCTGCGTGTACATCTCTTATCTTATATAATGAGATAATATGCACTCTAATATGGAGATCACCCATAGGCCCAAGGGATGGAGGGGTGATAACTATTGGACGTTTATTTCATAAGAAGTGTAAAATCCCATAAAAAAATGATGGGTTGGAATTATTTTATTCGAAATATTCAAGGAGACTGGAAGATATGATGCTACATAGCAAGAAAGAGCATTTTTTTTTTAAAAAAACATGACATGTACAAATGTGATCATATTTTCTTTATCTTCTGGGACGTTTCGCTTCGATGGTACAGCCTCTTGAGCATACTAAAGTCTGAAGCCTTGGCCTTGCGTCAGGTGTGCTTATATCTTCTTTATTTATTAGATATCCTATGGACGTAAATGAACACGCGCTTTACTCTGTACATGTTGCACAACATGTGCCGTGAATTTCACCTCCCTGCACCTTGTATTTATTGTTATTTTTTAAAATGTTTCTATACACCGCCCTTGAGGCCTGGTTACAAGTCACCATCTACATTTCCAATTGAAGAGATGTAATAACTCTTTTATGAAAAATGTTTTTCGAGTTCTCTTCATCCTGGAAAATAGAACGTAGTGAACACACAGCCGTGTTAAAAGATTGGCCTTTAAAACCCTTCTTAAATCGTCCTTATGAAGGGGGATAGACAAATACACAAACACTTATTGTGGCAATTGTGCCGATAGGAAGGATTGGTTGTCATATCATCGACTGCCTACAGCACAACAATGCAAGGATTTTGAATTGGAGGCTTGACTTGCGAGTTATGAGGGATGTTCAAGAGGAATTCGGAATGAGATTCTTACGTTCAAGAAACGGTGTGTGTGTGTGTGTGTGTGTGTGTGTGTGTGTGTGTGTGTGTGTGTGTGTGTGTGTGTGTGTGTGTGTGTGTGTGTGTGTGTGTGTGTGTGTGTGTGTGTTGTTCCATATCTGAACTGTATTGATGAATACTGATACTGCATCAGTTTGTGAGTCTTTTAATTATTTTCAGGAAACAGAAGTTTGCAACATTCATCAGTGGTACTCTGAAGGTCAACTGTGAAATGTCTTCAAAAAAGAGGCAAATTGAAGAGGAAAACAGAGAATTTCAAAAGGAATGGACTTAATCCTTCTCGTTCATATCAAGTTCGGCTGGGCTCACTTTTTGTCTCATTTGCCGTGAGAAATTCGCCAACAACAAAAAATATAATCTTGAGAGGCATTTTCCATCAAAAAAAATATATTAAAAAAACACAATATTTGCTGAAAAGTATCCAGTTGGAGATGCCAGAAGGAGAGCCATAGAGGAGCTGAAGCATAAAGCAGACCAAAGTAAGACCACATTCACGAAATGGATGAAATCACCGCTAGTTATGTGGCAAGTCAAGAGATTGTGAAACGAGGAAAGCCGTTCACAGATGGTGAATATATGAAAGAGTGCTTTATCAAAGTATCAGAGCAGCTGTAAAGTGATTTCCAAAACAAAAAAATGAAATTGTTCAAAAAATTAGAGACATGCCATTGTCTGCAAAGACGGTGAGGGACAGAACAGTAAAAATGGCAACAGACATTACCAATCAGCAGATCAAGGACATTAATTCAGCTCCGCGATTCTCTATGGCTTGTGACAAGTCGTGTAATGTTGATCACATTGCACAGGTTGCTCTTCTCGACAGGTACGTGAATTCCGAAGGACCCCAAGCAGAGCTGATTGAATTGCTGCCCCTCAAAGGTAAAACAAGGGGAGAAGATATTTTATCAACTATTGATGACTGCCGAAAGACGAAAGAAATAAGCACCGGCCATATCATCTCAGTCGTGACCGATGGGGCACCGAATATGAAATGGGCACACAAGAGGTTTATTACTTTGTTGCAAAAAACATTGGATCATAATTTGCTATCGTTTCACTGCATCATTCATCAAGAAGCACTCTGTGCGAAAACGTTTCCACCAGAGATCACAGAAGTGATGACCCTAGTTTTACAAATTGTCAACAAAATAATGGCAAAAGGGTTGAACCACCGGCAGTATGTGAACTTCTTGAGAGGTCAACTGTCAATATTCGGACCTTCTTCTGCACAGCAAGGTATGGTGGCTTTCCAGGGGAAGAGTGCTTGTGTGTTTTGCAGCCTGTCTGAAAGAAGTAAATGTGTTTATGCAGAATTTACAGATCATCAGTGTCTACAGAGATTTCACTTAATGATGGGCATCACCTCACTTTTAAATGGCCTAAACAGAAAGCTGCAAGGAAAGGGAAACACAGCTCACCATTCTTTAGGAGAGGTGCTATCATTTGAGCGAAAACTAGCATTGATTGTGAGAGACATGGAGATAGGTTTGCTGGCTCATTTATCATCACTGAAACAATTCAAAGAGGAGACAAATTATGAGCTTGACACCGAGAACCTAAAAAATGTGATCCTGGAAATGCAAAAAGCCTTCACAGGGCGATTTCCGGAATTCAGAAAGGAAAAGGCAACTTTATTATTTGTGTTGAAACCCCTTGAAGCAGACACTTCTGCACTAAACTTTTCAGCAATTACAGGAGTAGACTGAGCAGAACTAGAACTTCAGGCGGCTGATTTGAAGGACAAGGACATGTGGAATTCCAAAGTCAGAGGCTACGTGACCAAACTCGAAAATCTAGAAAGGCACAGATCTACCCTGGCACTTCAACACAGCGGACTGAAATGCATGATCTTAAAAAAACAAGACCAAGTTATGTTTGAAGTTTGGAATTCTTCACCAGAAACCAACAGTAACATGAAGAGATATGAATTTGGCATGCTGTCCATCTTCGGATCGACTTACCTGAATGAGCAAGTGTTTTCAAGTATGAATTTCACAAAAAGCACACTGAGAAACCAATTTAACGAGGTGAGTTTAATGTCCTGCTTGAAAATGAAAACGACAGCACACTGTCCAAACATTGAACGACTTTCTAAAGAAACTCGACAGCAGAAATCACAATAAACTAGAAGGGCACTCGGTGGAGCGCAAACATCCGCCACGCAATGCCTGATTCAGTAGAACATACCGGGCCCAATAAATTTTGGAATCATCATGATATATATATATATATATATATATATATATATATATATATATATATATATATATATATATATATATATATATATATATATATATATATATATCGATCGTTTTTGGCCCCATCTCTCAATGGTGAAGAATCACTTATGAAATTGAAAAATTCTGTTATCTGGATGTGGATTTGGATCTTCACCAAAACTGAATCAATTCGTCCTTGTCACATAACCAACCTGTCCACCAAGTTTCTGCGGGATCCGTCCATAACTTTTTGAGATAACCTGCACACAAAAAGACAAACAAACAAACAGCCAGGGGTGAAAACATAACCTCCTTCCACCCTAGGTGGAAGAGGTAAATAAGGATAAGCTGACTCGATGTACTGAAGAAAATTTAACGGCCCCTTTCATTGATACCAACTCAATAAACATGTATTGCATTACAAATCAGTGTGTGTGTGTGTGTGTGTGTGTGTGTGTGTGTGTGTGTGTGTGTGTGTGTGTGTGTGTGTGTGTGTGTGTGTGTGTGTGTGTGTGTGTGTGTGTGTCATTGTCCTGTTATTCAATTATTATTCCCACGCTTTCGAAGAAAAGTGGGAATATTGTGATTGTGTCCGTACGTACGTCCGTACGTCCGTCTGTCTTACCCTGTAACTCCTCCTACACCGTTTGAAATAGGAACTTGAAACTTTGGGACATAGTAGATACAAGCAAAGTACCCGCCTAGCGATACATAGTAGATACTAGCAAAGTCTCCATCGGATGAAATTGAGAAATTGACGTTATCCGGTGACCTTGACACCGTGACCTTTGACCTTGACCTTGACCTTGATCCCCTTATGTCCGTTCCCAAGGATCACATATGCTAAGTTTCATCTCATTCTATCCAACGTTTAGGCCGTCTATAAAGGACAAACAAACATGAAAAATTGACGTTTTAGTCAATTTATGACGTCATAACTCGAAAACCGGAGGTCAGAAGTGAATGTCGTCAATCAACTGTCATTTAATTTCGATTATCTGTCGAATGGCATTGGTCCCGTCTCGATCGGATGAAATTGAGAAATTGAAGTTACCCCGTGACCTTAACCCCTTAACCCCGTGACCTTTGACCTTGAACTTGACCCCCCTCATGTCCGTTCTCATGTCCAAAGGATCACTCATGCCAAGTTTCATCTCATTCCATCCAACGGTTCGGCCGCCTATAAAGGACGAACAAACAAACAAACAAACAAACACACATACATTCAAACATATTCTATTTTTTTATTATAGTGGATATGTATGGGGAAGTCCACAACACTTTCGGATTTTTGATATGACCCCTAGGGGCCGGGCCAGAGGGGTTGGGGTTATGGGGGTCGATAAAAAAATTTGTCTTATAGCTTTTTAAATCAAACATATTCATGAGTTAAACATTTAACAACATTTTTTTTTAAAACACATGATGATCAGAGGGTGCTTGGGGGGTAGGGGGTGCTTAGCGGATAGGGGGTCAAAATAACTCCTCCTACACTGTTTGAGATAGGAACTTGAAACTTTGGGACATCGTAGATATATGTATGGGGAAGTGCACAACACTTTCGGATTTTTGATATGACCCGTAGGGGCCGGGCCAGAGGGGGTGGGGGTCATGGGGGCTGATTTTTTTTAAGTGTATTTACCATTGTACATGGTAAATTCTTTTATAAAGAACTTACTTATGTGGCCCCCATGAGTGACAAACAGTCACAGGTTTTACTGTATTTATCGAATTGATTATGAATAATTATAATTAATATTATACACAGTTCATTCCTATGATTAAATTGATGCACAGTTCTATATTGCTGGACAGTGTTAAATTAATGTTTCATGAAATGTTGACAAATTGTAATGACTTCTAATTTAGTAAACATAGTAAGTCTTTGGTCATAAAGCACATCAAATAGAAAAGAATAGTCACTCCATTTTGCAAGATAAAATTTCACCTAGTGTAAATGGGACAAAGCAGTGCGTGCGGGAATATGCGATGGTGTGCCATCGACAACGTAGTTCTCGTTGAAATTGGGTTTACGCGCATTGCGGCTCGTTAGATATCACGTTTTTGACCAAATTTGAAAAAATGGCTCTGCATGTTATTTGGGTTGCCGACCACTGGGCTAGGCCATAGAAATAACACACAATGCTGCATCCATGTTTGATGTCGTTGTTCTTAACAGCCTTGTCGTATACCTGCCTGCTGTGATGCTTCACCATGAGCTTGCCTTTCACCAAGCCCAGGTCTGCTTAGACCTGGGTGGAGATTATACGTTCATTGTTATTATTGTCAAATGGTACCAATAATATCATTGTTGTTAATATTAATAGTATTAATAAATGCTCTGTTACAATGTTATCATTGTTTTGTACACCACTCCTTCCCAATTCCATATCCAGGTGATGCATAACATCATCGCCAGGTGCAGAAGGAAGGGAGTACTCAGTTTTTACTCTGTTTGTTGTACACCGCTCGTTCCCAATTCCATATCCAGGTGATGCATGATGTCATCGCCAGGTGCCGAAACAAGGGAGTACTCAGTTTTTACTCCGCTTGTTGTGCACCACTCCTTCCCAATTCCATATCCAGTTGATGCATGACGTCATCACCAGGTGCCAAAGGAAGGGAGTACTCAGTTTTTCCTCCGTTTGTTCTGCACCGCTCCTTCCCGATTCCATATCCAGGTGATGCATGATGTCATCGCCAGGTGCCGAAGGAAGGGAGTACTCAGTTTTTACTCGTTTGTTGTACACCGATCCTTCCCAATTCCATATCCAGGTGATGCATGACGTCATCATCAGGTGCCGAAGGAAGGGAGTACTCAGTTTTTACTCCATGTGTTTTCTTGCTTTCTTGTTTTCTTTCTTGTTTGTCTGGGAGATATGTCAGCCATCAATTTGAGGACAAAAGTGAAGATGTGATTTCACAAAAACAGTATTTTATATTTTTGATGAATCAATTAATTGAATGATAAATTAATTATTATAGATTTATTAATTACTCATGTTTTTCTTTCTCACCTGGGCAATATCTTAGATTAGACCCTCATCTCTTGATACTATTGTTTGATACAAATTGTACATTGCATATTGATATAAATCGCTCCCTCCCAATTCCATTTCCATGTGCTGCACGGTGAGTAAGTATCATTTGTACACATTCATCTCGGAAGTACATTTGTACACATAAACTAAGTATAATTTGTACACATTCACCTTAGAAATGCACCACTTCCTCCCAATTCAGTCTTCACGTGTGGCACAGCAGCATTGTTGAGCACCGAAGGTGCCCCGGCAATGTCACGCGCTGGAGGGTATGCTATTTATTTACTTAGCATGGGGGCGGTGTCCTTTGAATGTTCCTCTACTCGAGGTGGTTCACCACTTCCAATAATGTTGAGTTTTCATCTCAACTCCATGCAAGGTCCAGGAGAAATGTATAGCTTATTGGGCTGTATATAGCAGTGTACCCTTCCTCTCTACTTTCGTTAAATTAGTGGGTGTCCTTATGTCACAGGTGTTTGGCCATTTTGGGGCGTTACAGTGCATATCAGCTGTTGAGACTTTGAGTCAGAGACTGAGAGCACCCATACATACAGTTCAGGTGAGACATCATCAATACTTGGCAGCAGGGATCCAGTAACTTAAACACTCTCGGGTGACCAAAGTTCAGAATGTGCTGTCGAAGAATCTCGGCTGCATTCACAAGCATTGTTAATTAATTGTCTGTGCTTTGTGGTGCAGCGTTCAAAACTGTGCTTCAATTTCTGTGGAAGAATGAGTAATTAGGTTGTTTCCTGGACTGTGTACCAATTTTTCTTGGCAAATATTGTCTGTGATTGCTTTCTTTACATGTGGCCTATTTCTACTCCTTAATCAAGCACTTCTTTCTTTTTAATACAATGTCAAAGCTCGGAGAAGAGCTAACACACAGAACATATAACAAGGGGAGCAGAAGACAGGATGAATAGGAGAGGGAAGCAAAAAGAGTGGGGAATAGACACATGATATCGGTGGAAGGGAGAGGGATGGGGCTGTGTACACGGCGTAAACAAGATGGACACGACAAGGAGTTTCAGGAAGGAAAGCAGGGAATATGAAGGAGGTGGGTTTTTGTTGGATTAATGAGGGTAGAAAAGATAATGATTTTGGATGGGGGAAGATAAGAGATGGTGGTGAACAGCTGTTTTGAAGACCTAGATTGAAGAATGGGATTGAAGAGTGTGTGGCCGTTTGTTCCAAAGGTGGGAAACAAGAGGAATGAAAGAGTGAATGTGAGCAGTGATTCTTAATTTTAGTAGTTTAACCAGAAGGGGGTTGCTGGTGGACCTTGAGCGCCCTGCAGAAATATGGGCGGGACAGATAGCAGACAGATCAGGGGAGCGAGGCCGGAGAGGAGATGATGGAAGAAGACAGAAAGATCACCGACCTGCCTGTGGTGAGAGAGTGAGAGACCCAAAGACTCAGTGTCATCACGGGAGGCACCAATGATCCCAAATGCCTTGGTTTCCACTGTGTGATGCCGAGAGAGGTGAGAGGCAGGAGCACCAGCCCAGAGGGGAGAGCAGCACTCCATCAGGCTGTACATGGTCAAGAGCTCAGGTGTGCCAAGGAAGGACTTTGCACAATGGAGAATGCCCAATTGGCGACTGGCTTTGGAGGCCAGCTTGGAAATGTGGCTTTCCCAAGAAAGATCATGGCAGATAGTGAGACCTAGAAGTTTGAATGAAAGAACTTCTTCAAGAGGGTTGTTGAGAAAGTAGATTGGGTGGGGGGGGGGGAGTTCCAGAGAGTCGTTTCAGAGAAACATCATGAGAGTGTAAGATTTGTCAGCATTGAAAGACCTGTTCCACGTGTTGGACCAGTTTATGATTTTATCCAGACCTACAGAGAGTGAAGAGGCTGCTGCTTGCCAATCGGAGGGATGACTGATGGTACGGCAGAGGGTGGAGTCATCAGCAAAGTGATGGAGGATTTTCCAGAGTCAGGGAGATCATTGATGAAAATAATAAAAAGAACAGGGCCCAGAACACTGCCTTGAGGAACTCCAGCCTGTACAGGAAAAGGGGATGAGAGAATTCCATTTAGGGCCACACGTTGGTTGTGACAGGAGAGGAAGTCTGTGAGCCAAAGAGTGGAGATTGACTTAGATACCATCTGAAAAGATTTTGGTAAGCAGGGCAGGGTACCAGACCATATTGAAAGCAAGTGATATGTCTAGGGAGATGGCTCTGATCTCATGCCTTGCATTGAGGACCTTCATCCATTGTTGGGAAAGCAGGAGCAGCAAGTCCAGGATAGAGTGACCTGATCTGAATCCAAATTGATGATCAGAAATCAGGTCATTGGAGAAGAAGGATTTAACGTTGGAAGCGTTGATGGATTTCATAACCTTACTGATGATTGGGAGAAGGTTGATTGATCTGTAGTTGCAAGGATCTGTTTTTGGACCTTTCTAATGCAGAGCGGTAATTTTAGCTGATTTCCAAGCAGAAGGCAGATGACGTTGTGCAAATGAGATGGTGAATTGGTGAATTAAACACCATATTCAGACATTATGTCAACATGACATTGCTCGCAGTCAGCAATGCTTCAACAGCTCCTCCAAGGATGTACGAATAGATATAGCTGACTGATCCAAACTCAAATTCAGATAACATACTTCGCACTTCTGTACTGTTTGAAATAGTCTCTTCTCTTGTATGGTGTTCTTTATTTCACTGTTCCTTGTTCTCGCACTTAAGATAGGGTTTAACATCAATTGCTCTTGCATCGGTTTCATCAATGGCCATATTCATTCTGTTTTCAAGTTGTTGATTTCCCGAAATGCAATCACAGATATGTACCTCTGCCACCGAAGGTTGACGCAGGTCATGTTTTCACCCATATCTCTGTTTGTCTGTGTGTGAACAGGATATCTCAAAAAGTTGTGGATGGATTCGGCCAAAAATTTGGTGGACAAGTTTGGTGTGTGACAAGAACAAGCTGATGCGATTTTGGTTCAGGTCCGAACAGACACATCCACTTTCTCAACAATCCTCTTGAAGGAGTTCTTCAATTCAAGCTTCTGGGTCTCACTATCTGCCATGATCTTTCCTCGGAAAGCCATATTTCCAAGCCATATCCAGCCTATCACTGGGATGCAAACCACAAACTGTTCAGCCTGGTCGAGATATACACTCCACAATGTGCCATTCTAGTCTACCCCATGTTTTTAGTCATGCAATTATGCAACTTATGCAACTCTTCCCGAAGTTCAGTCTGCCAGAAGAAACATAACTCGTCATCAAAGGAGATTCAAGAACACCGTGCAGTTATGGTGTCACCGTGCAGTTTCAAGAAGATTCAAGAACACCGTGCAGTTATGCAGTTATGCAGATTTAGATTTGGGAGTGGCTGTGTCTGGCATAGTCTGAAACATCTTTCGTTAACCTATTTTGAGCACACATGATGTGATTTTTTTGACTTGATTGTTGGTAACATCTTCTGTGATAACAGATATCACACAAATCTAAGGACTTCTGATAAAGATCACCCAGTTCTCTGTTAATTGTAATATCCTAGTACTTTTCGTCAAGCAGATTTGCACGCTAATGAACGCAATTTACAAGTTGTGTTACCCCTTCCTGTGTTGGGGTATTTACAAAATCCTCACTGTTGTCTGAATACCCATAAGGAACGCAGCAAGGCTTGTTGGCTGCTTTCCGCTTTATTGGTGCTTGAAACTGGGAATGAGTTGGGAGTTCTGTCATTAAAGCAGTGCTGGGTTTGTCTTTATCATGGGTATGTGATTCCGTCTTGCACCCTGTGCGTGTAAAATCTCCTCTGCTGTTAAATAAATCGGTGCATCTGTCGTAACGTCTTAAAGGTACTGTATAAATGAGTATCAGATTAAAACTTGATGCAACAACTACTACTTCAGATATGAACAATTCTCACTCATTTTATGTGGAATGCACGAGAAGCATTGGAACATCATTCCACCTGTAGATGTCTTTCATACTTTCCTTTCGACGAGTATATTCAACATTTTGTACAACCATCAAATTTTATGTCAATAATTATCTGAGGTCCAATTGCTTGATGTTTGAAAGAATTTAAATTTGAGGTCTAAATTAAAGAGAATCGTAGATCTACCCCTCCCCAACACCCTCCAATACACGCAGGTGCAGTTGAGAGCTCATAGCCAGTGAAAGTCCATGGTCTGTCAATTGCAATGTTAACGTCTGTATATGTTGTCATAACATCACGGTGATTATGGTACATGATAGACATCCATCTGAAAAGCAGTCAACTTTTATGGCTGAGGTGTCTGATATGGTGAATGACTAAGAAACCTACACAGAGCCACCATCCTATCAAGGCAATTTTAGCAGTCACGTCAAACTTTTGAATATGTGTTCAATCAAATAATTGATGGCAATAATCATATGAAGGATGACCTAATCTATCCAGAAACAGGCCTTGCAATCAGTTACCTTGAGTAACAGAATTTTGAACAGCGTTTCATTACTTCATATAAGTTTCCCTATCCAGTCCATGAAAAATAAATTTGTTCACCTGCACATATTGACATACCTGCCAGTTGTAATGATCAAGAAATACCGAATACATGCTCAAGAAAAGGCCTACAGAATTGAGCTCATTGATTTGACAAGTTTGGCAATGTTACCCTTTAAAATAGTGTGCTGTTGTTTTAAGTAATAAACGTTTATGCTTCTGACTTTCAAAAAAAATGGATTTCTTGTTGATGGTTGTGCCCATTTTCTTAATTCGCATCTGAACAAAGTCTTAATTGCCAATGAAATAGACTCGATGGATTTTGCCTTTTATCGTAGTGCGATTTCTTTTCATTTGTAACTAGAAAGGCACTCGTGGAGCGCATAGTCTCGTCTCGCGTGTTTATGCTGCACAAAAATACTGTTGTTAACTGAACACGCAACAATTATGGCCCAATGCTCTCTTCATCAGAGACTCTATTCCTCACTCTCCGTGCACTGTCCTTACTCCCCCACACCCCGAGGAATATCTCTGGCTATGGCTTCCCCTCCACTCCCACCTCATATTTATATGTGTGTTGTACTGTCCACCAAAGAGTGATGACTCCATTTACATCTCGCTCTCTGAAACCATGGACCAACTTTTATCTTCCATCCTCTCATCCCATTTCTCTCTTCCTCATATGTGGTGACTTCAATTGTCACCATGCCAGTTGGCTGGGTGTGAGTACCTCCACCACCTGCCATGGCACTTCAATCCTCTTGAAGGAGTTCTTCAGTTCAAGCTTCTGGGTCTCAGTATCTGCCATGATCTTTCCTCGGAAAGCCATATTTCCAAGTTGGCCTCCAAAGCCAGTCGCCAACTGGCCATCCTCCATCATGCAAAGTACTTCCTTGTCACACCTGAGCTCCTTACAACATACAAAGGTTTTGTCTGCATCCTGATGGAGTACTGCTCTCCCCTCTGGGCTGGTGCTCCTGCCTCTCACCTTTCTCGGCTTCACGCTGTGGAAACCAAGGCATTTAGGATCATTGGTATTTCCCACAGTGAGGCTGAGTCTTTGGGTCTCTCACTCTCTCACCATCGGCAGGTCAGTGGTCGTTTTGTATTCTACCATCTCCTCTCTTGTCTTTCCCCCCCCTCCTCTGTCTGTGATATGTCCCCCCCCCCCATATTTATGCAGGGCGCTCAAGGTCCATCAGCAACCCCCTTCTGGTAAAACTACCAAAATCAAGAACCACTGCTCACCTTCACCCTTTCATTCCTCTTTTTCCCCGCCTTTGGAACAAACTCCCACACACTCTTAAATCCCACTCTTCCCTCCAGGTCTTCAAAACAGCTGTTCACCACCACCTCTTATTGTCCCCCATCCAAAACCACGATCTTTTCTACCCCTGCTCATCCACCCCAAACCCACCTCCTTCAAACTCCCTCCTTTCTTTCCTGAAAGTCTCTGCAGTGTAAGGACCTGGAAGTCCCTGTTGTGTCGATCTTGTGCACCCTGCACCCATCCCTCTCCCTTCCACAGTTCTCCTAATGTCTCTGTTCCCCACTGATTGGCTTTAACCTCTCCTGCCCCTCTTATCTCCTGCTCCCCTTTTGTCCATTCTGTGTGTTCGCTCTTATACGAGCCTCGACATTGTATAGAAAAAACAATCCTATTATGGCCCATATACCCGTATCATCCATGCACCCTAATATGTCACATCATTTTTTCACATGAGTTATGAACGTCATAAATTATATTCTTCACTCACATCGGGTCATAAAAAAAAATATATATATATATATATGAATTTTTTGATTTTTCAGATAAAGATTTCAATTCAACCAATTATGGCTAGAATACCACTTCTCTGAGGACGTCGTCGTTACCCTATATACGCATGATGAGTTGATGACATATGCCAAGTTTCACATTTTTTTCGTAGGGCGGTTTTAAGGAAAATGATGTGCAATTTTTTTTCTTTAATACAATATGGCTGCCATTCCATGTGACTGATGATATCAGAGTTATTCATAACAATAATCTCCTTGGGTAAAGTGTTGCAACGATCGGACAAACGGTTGCAGAGAAAACCATTTTAAAGTAAAAATAACAGATGCAGACAGTCAGACAGACAGACAGACAGACAGACAGACAGACACACAGACAGGGGCATTGCAATAATCTTTCATCCCTTTTGGGTGAGACTAATAAACTTGAAAGCCATTGACTTCAAAAAAACACTGAATTTTTGTTGATTTTTGTGCCTAATTTTCAAGTGGGAAGCTCAACCAAGACTTAATTGGCGACAAAATAGACACAGTTCTGAGTACCCAATGTTCCTCTCATATTTGAGTAAACAGCTGATCATATAGCCTTTTACAAATCTTACAAGTGTGCGTCACAAATGGGAATCTAAAAAATTCCCCCCTTCCCCCGCCCCCAAAAAAGAGCTGGAAACATAAATATTTGGTTTTACGCATCAAACTAATCCAAGATCCGTTTTCAAATCGCTTTTACCATTCAGAAAACACTTGATCCCTTTTTCAGAAGTAAAGAATCCTACCAGTAGATGAACATTTTGTGCCCTCATAGGTGGCTTTTGGGCAGGTAAGCTGCTTTTAACAGTTGATGTTTCGAAGGGTCATTCCTACAATCTTAAAATTTGGCCACATTGCAGCATCAAGTGTGAAGTGTCCCCCAGCAAGCCCTTTACACAGATTTACTATTTTCTGTATCGGGGAAGTACGTCACATGGTCGTGGAAATAATGTACAAATATGTCAGGAAAGACAAGCTCAAGAGTGTCGCCTCTGATGAGATGTTCAACATATATGGTTACAGTTTCAGATCCAAAGCCTGATGTATTTTTATCTTTTATTTTTTGGTTGCTATCATAATCCATCGTGCCAATCGAAAATACTGAAATCTCGATATTTATTGTGAGGCATTTGTACTGCTGTAGAGTAATAGATGAGAACAGGTAGTGAAGATTCTTACTCACTATAAGGTAATGATGATGGCTACATGCAAGGTGCTTTGCTTAATGTCTTCCAGACAGGACTTTCAGTTCCACAGTGTGAATTACTTCATTGGCACTTCAGATCACTGTGCTGTTATCATAAAATATACAGCTGCTGTCGTTGAGTACAGACACTTGTGCTGTAGGCAGATCTCAATGCTCCTCTGAAGCAAACTGCAATTCACTCTAAAATATTTTGTTGAGACTCTCTGGTCTTTCTATTTGACGCATGACGATATTATTAAGTGTGAGGAGGCTTTTTGTGATTCAACTCTGTTCTGAATAGACATTTGGTATGCCCATCCTTGTCATAAAACCTTGTCTTTGCAAAGCCATAATTTAACAGAACTTGTTCTGCTTTATTGCAGAGAAAACTGTCTTTGTGGAAGATATGGAATAGGACATGGGGAAGGGGGGGGGGGAAATATATCATGCCTGGTACAAGACTGACAGTCAGCAATATCACTATGCAATCCATCAGTCGAAGAGGGAACAGTATGCCAATCTCACACTACATATTTCTGACTCGACTGGCTATCCTTGCTGACAGCTGATCGACTCCAGCACTAAGCACAAACCACATTCACAAAATGTAGAACATGATAACCATCCATCCATCCATCCATCCATCCATCAGGACCATACTCTGTGCAGAGCATTGGTGTGACCAAAGCAGTCTCCTTGGCTATTGAGCACAATCCTGGAGAGGTCACAACTGCGACACAGGATATTAGCAAGCTGGCATTCATTTTGCCGACGTCAGAAGGATGACAGGCAGAGTAAACCCCACCTGGTATTAATTCAACAGAAAAATGAAATTTGAACTTAGGATCCTAGGATCCTAGGATCCCAAGCCCACCATCCGAACCATGAAGCCAACACCAGGCATGATAACCATGGTTTTGATTATTTAAGGGAAAAGGCTGAATGCTTCCACAAGTGGTTTTCATTTAAATCAATTGTCAGTGATCTCGACTGTCAGTATTGGAGTCCATACTTAATGTATTATTGATAATTCCCAGTCTTACAATTTATTCTCCAACAAACAGCTGAGATTTCAACAACGTTACTCTACAATCCATCCTCTGATGATTCATATCCAATCATGTTCTGGCCTACTTCACCATGTATCAGACACAAAGCTATAATTGTCATTTTATTAGATTTCGTAAGTATATTGATGACTTCCATCATCTGTTTGTGTGTTTGTTTGTTTGTTTGTTTGTTTGTGTGTGTGTTTGTGTGTGTGTGTGTGTGTGTGTTTGTTTGTTTGTTTGTGTGTGTGTTTGTGTGTGTGTGTGTGTGTGTGTGTGTTTGTTTGTTTGTCGGCACAATAACTCGAGAACGGAAGAAGCTACCAAAGTAAAATTTCACCACGTGATTCAGGATGGTGATGGCTAGTGCTGATTAGATTTTGGTCAAAATCGGTCAAAGGTCAAGGTCACAGTGAGGTCAAACATCCAAAACATTAGATTTTTGATGGTTTGGCACAGAATCATCATAGAAACTTCTGGTTTGCGTCGCTACCTTCTCTCGAGACAGCTTTTATTCGACAAGGTCAGAGGTCAAGTTGACGATTTTGTAAGTACCAGTCTCTGACTGCTGCTTTTATTTTTGATCAGCTTTTAGATTTTTTCTCCACAAAAGCAAGGCTCATGGAGAAGTAAAGTATAATTGACAGTCGTGTAGCGGGGCAGCAATTAGGCACAATCATAAAGGGAATAAATGAACAGGAAAGGAAGACAGAGAGGGAGTGAATGGGAGGAAGCACTGAAACCAGCAGGTGAGAGGGTTGGGTTGGGAAGGGTTAATGGAGGTGATAAAGAAGAGCAACATGGGTGTTATTTTCAAACTTGAGCATCAGTTTTGTTTGCAAGTTCAGGCCATTGTGCTCCTCACTCCCTCCCTCCTCTCTCTTTTCCCCTCCACATTCCCACTCTCTCCCATCTCTCTCTTCCCCCCTCTTTTTTCTCCCGCCCTTTAGTATTCTCATCAGCAAAGCAACTGGTGGTATTTGCAAGAAATTGAATATCAGAAGCAGCAGACAAATGTCGAAGGGAAAATATGTAGTGTATTGTTAATTTGTGCTGGTGTGTCATCAGGTTTGATCCTCACTCCGAATCTTTTGGGGGTTGGGGGGGGGGGCTTTTATTAACAACTTTGTTAGGGAGGTACATTAAACCTCCCTAACAAGGTCGTTGTACAAGTCAAGATCTATGCTAACAACACTATAGTCTTTCAGGTCATTCCATCTCCCAGTAAGAAGGTGGTAAGTTGTAATACTATAATTGGAATTTAAGATGTGTGGAAAGATCACGAGAGTAGAGGAAATTTCCGGTTACTTCTGAATATAGAACCATCTCGTAATTACGGTACGAGTAGATTGTAGATGGAGGGATTTTCACAAATGTTCCTGGTCGAAGATATTTCAGAGGTGAGGCAGAGTGAGGAGAAAGAAGTGAAGAATAGGCCGTCATCAGTTGCTTTTCTGTGTGCGCTGTCAGGCTGCTGTGCTTCATGTATCGCTTATCCTTCACTTTTTAAACAAACACAAGCTTGACCCATACCCACCTGCCAATTGGACCTCAATCAATGAAAGAACCTTTGGGTTTATGACAGTCCTGTTAGAATTTTGGCATAGCATTGTAAATGATTTATGAGTGACTCATATTATACTGTATATTGGTTTAGTGTGATGTTAACACTTGGATACTTGTGATTTGGTACGGAATGAATCATTTATTACACATAATATAATCAGGATAGTTAACCATCTCGTGTAGATGGGCAATTTCAAGTGTCTTGTAGTCGGATAACCACCTAATTAGTGATTATGAGTAGTTTGTAGAGAGATGAGCTTTTGTGAATGTTCTTGGACTCATTAGATATGGATGGTAAAGCAGAGTGGGAGCGGAATAAGAGAAGAAAAGCCAGTCATTGGCTTAGTTGTGTACAGTGGTTCGAGGTTCATGGAAGAGCAATAAAAGAACAGACCGAAATACAACAGAACAAGATAAACAATGGGAAAATGGGGGGAATGCATCAACAGCAGGGTAGAGGGACACAACCGAAGGACACTTGGAGGGAGAATGGGATCAAAGCGATGGGTCAAGTTCAAACACTCGCTGCAAAATGCCAACTTTGCATGAACTGGTAAAGATGTGATTGTGTTAATCAAAGCACCTGCACGTTTTGTTTTGATGCAGAGAATGTGCTATGTTCTATAACAGGTGCTGGAAGTCATCAATATGCTTTACCACTTTGCCATTGTCCTATTCCATAAGCTTGTATTGAATGGGGGAAGGGGCAAGGAGACATAATTCACTTGGAATAAGAGGTGCTCCCAATTTGTGCATTATGCAATTATATTTCGGGCATTGAAGACTCCGACTTGGTACCTTTTTATATCGAGATGTTAGGAGAAACGGATTGAAGAAGTGACAAAGCACACGTGCCTTAATTGTTTCCTCACATTTAATGCTGTTTTGAGAAAGTGAGTGAAACAAACAGAAGCATCAAAGCTCAATTTGGATAGAGTAAAATAGTGATGAAAGAAAAGTTTTTGAAAACCTGATTGCACATGATTTAAGCCGGGCTTCATGATCCTTCACTTTATATTGCAAGGTATTTTGTAAACGGTGACAGACTAAAAACCAAGAGAATTAGAAGAAACAACACTTTTACCACCTTGCCACCAAACTAATTACCATTGTCAAATCACAATTTGTTTTTTTAAATTAAATGTCATAATTGGTTAATGCATCCCCAAATAATGTCTTATCACCATCATCCACTTCATTCAGCATGGTTGTGCAGCCGAGAGGTTCAGTAACTGAGTAAGGATCACAGATGGCTGATGGATGTTGGTCCTAAAAATATCCATTTCTGTCATGGATCACATAAGCCTGGTGTTGGGTTAACGGTTAAGGTGGCTGGCTTGAGATTTTAGGGGACCTAACAGCTCGACCCTTCAAGTAACACAAGGTGGGGTTGACTGTGCCTGGAATCCTTCTGAGGTTGGTGAAATGAGAACCAGCTTACTGGTAACAGGGGGCATTGCATCAGCGGCACAGCTGTGTGTCCAGAAAATGATGCAGCCAAGCAGCCACAGCAAGACATAAATAAATAAATAAATAATGGACCACATGACATGAGATTCTGATAGATGCACAGTCCATCACAAAAGTAGTCTATGGACTAAGTCTCATGCAAGCCAGTGAGGTGATGCATATTCATTATCCTTGGCTCCTATTGGATCATAAATGCTGATGTGATATTTGTGTTTCTTGCTGAGCTGATTAGGTGGCCGCTGTAAATGGGCCACAGATAAATGCATGTACAGACACCATGGTTTGCAATACATACAAGATAAATCTTTATTGGCACTGCAATAATCAATCCCCATAGGACATCATGACAACTACTTAGTGTGTGGTGCGAAAAGGAAGAAAACAATGATATACAATGACGAACCAGCATTAGGCTTCAGGACGGCTCTTGAGGATTGGGCTGACACGATACAGATGCGTACCCTACATCTAATGATTGGAAAGACACCCAGGTCAGAGCATTTAATTGTAAAATACGTATCCATGATATGGTCCTTGATCCCCCTCCCAGTCTCAGCACCCTGCTACCCAAGGACCATGACCTTAACATAGACATCAATTGCATTAGTGAATACTGGTTCATTCCTGACCGTGGCATTATTATGCAGTTCTGCATTATTATAAATTTTACCTCTCACGTTTTAATTCTGGAGGTGAAGTATGAGTGTCATCAAGTAGAGCTTGCAGGGGTAGCTGCTAACCACTGAGTATAATGCCATCCATTAAGCTGCTGTGGTGATTGTGCAGATGAATTTCGATCAGCGAATTGCTCAGGATATGGCTATCATGATTAGTTCCGAGCCTCTTTGCTACCATGTTTGTGAATTTTCCAACAAGGATCGAAAATGAATGAATTACTGCAATGTCAATTTTGTAGATTCTCAAGACAACTGACTGATGGTATCTATATACTTACCGTACAACAATCATGTAACTATTAAAACTCTCCACATTAATTGCCAGACAGAGACGCAACACATGGTCTTCATTGACTTGAGTGTGTATGTACCTACTTTTTGGTTGGGCTTAAATATTTACCTGCATGGTCGCAGATTGATTCAATATTGATGCTGTGATGCTGGTTCTGGTTGACAGATATCTATGTTCTTTGATGAGACATGAATCTAAATGTGAGTGCCATCTCTACACCCAATGATGTTCGGGAATCCTCTCCTCTGTTAAAATAATTCACCGATCTTGTCACTGTACTCAGAGCGCAGCCATTTAATAAAGTCTCTTGGTCTATCAAATCGGGCTGCAGCCACTCTATGGATAATGTGGCTGGTCAAAGACTTGTCAATTCCAAAGGAATTCCCAACGAGTTAGAGAAATTCACCATTGGAAAAAAAATCCTCGGGAAATGCAAAGTTGGATTACTGCCGAGAGGGCACAATTTTGTTTATTATGACACGTCAAACTGCCACTTATTAGGCAACGAATGAAGGTAAAACTTGCCTTACGAAATCTATAATGGTTGCGGAGCTCACGCTCCGAATATTCACGCATTGGATCAATACATTTGTAGAACTTTCTTGTAGCATTAGCTGGAAAGATGTTGAACAAAGCTGGATTATCAGCCATTTTTGAATTTGCCAAACCAACGCATGCCTGAGTAACCATGCACAAGGCATTACCCAGGCCAGAGGACACTCGGATAAAGTGATCCGGAAAATCACCATTTTATCCAGTGGATAAAGTTATCCAGGCTTTGAGCAACGGAAATTATCGTGTGGATAAATTATCTGCTGGATAAGTAATTTATCTACAGGGTTGCACTTATCCGAGCCTTGAGCAACTAGGGGTAGGATTCCTACAGCAACAACGCCCCCTGTTTCAAACAACACTGTTGACATAAAATTGGACACTTCCAATGAAGGATATATTGTTGTAAACAAATGTCCAAAAATACCTCTTTTGCCCACTACAAGTACTGCTGAACCTGGAGCCAAAGTTGTTATAGTTGCAACGGTGCTTCTTTCTTTTGCAAAACTGGTCATGGGTACTCAGCCCATCTTATAGTCCCAATCTGCTTCTGCTTCACCTATCCAGTTCCTCCTGTGAATAATGTGACACCTACAAAAGGTTCTCGTTACTCTTTCAAGCAATGTTCTTTTTGCTCCTTCTCTTCCTCTTCCTCTTCTCCCCCTTCTCCTCCCACAGCTCCTTCCCCCTTTCTCCCCATCCACTGTTTTGCAATTTTCAATTTCCATTGCTAGTACCCAGCAGAATGAGGTTCTTTCTCCCCTTCAAGAGATTTAAATAACATCTTTTCAAATTTTTCATGTAAGGAAATATCTGGACATGTAAATGTATTTTGAACCACTGTCACTCTCTTTCTCTCTTCTGATTAAAATAAGTTTGAATATAAATGGTGGGTGTAACCTTTTACGTAAAGTTCAAACCATGCAACTTATTAAAAATGAAAAAGTAAATGGTCTTCTGTTGCAAGAAACTCGTGCCACTTCAAGTGCATGGCAGGCTGGAGGCTGGAGGCTGAAGCTAAAAGGCACTTGTTGTTTTTTTGAGTAACACTGCTTCTGTGAGTGCTGTTATCGCTTTTTATGTTCTGCACACCTTCCCATCTCTTCTCTTATTTTCAAACAAATTCTACCTGGTTATTTGGCCTGAATTGATTTTATATAATTATCATCGGATTTTAATTGTCCATGTTGTGTTTTTATAGGCCCCAAGCATGTAATAGGCCCCAAGCGACAGCACAGCGAGAGCAGCCTGTTGTGTTTTTTCCCGGTTCCTTTTGCTTCCTTAATCTTCTTGCCCCTGATATCCTCGTGTGAGTTGGTGTCAACGCTAATTGCACTTTAGGTCCAACCAGAGGTCGGAAGAATGCTGAACCTCATCGAACTAGTGATAGGCCTTTGTCCACACTTTATCACGACATAGTCTTGGTGATGTTTGGTGATTACAGCAAGGTAACGCTCAACAACTTTCATGGCGTTGTTATCTGCTGAATAAATTATCGCTTCCAAGACTATAATTTTTAAACCTTGTAACTTTTACTGAAATTACTCCTGGTTTTTCTGATAATTTTCAAATTAAATTGTGCCTTTTTTTTCCGAACCCCCAGAGTTGTACGGCTCATTGGTACTTCAGCATCTCTCTTTTAAATGATTCCTTTTTAAAATTATCTTGAAAAAAAATTTGGCTTCATATTTTGGAATTACGTAATGATTTTACAAATCTCTAGCAATGGTGGTATTATGTAAAATCTCAAATCCAGATTATTTGCCGGGAATACAAAAACAATTTTACTAATGTCAAACAAGCCAGGTTATGCATATTAAAAAAAGAGATCCTTCATCTGCAAGACCAATATTGATGAGGATGTGTGATGCCAGCGGGTTAACAAGAAGTGAGCTCGATTAACTCTTTGAAGACCACAAGCGTCTCAAAAGCAATTTATAGATACACATCCAATTTGACTATTAGTTTGGTTACAACAATCATGAATATTAATTGAAATTCAAGAATATGCATGACAAAAAATAGTTTGTTTTTTTTAGGTCCATGTCGAGGCTCGTGTAAGAGCTCATGCACAGAAACATATAACAAGGCAGGAGACAAGAGGGGTGGGAGAGGGAAGCACAAAATAATGGGAAACAAAGACAATATGAGGTCTGTGGAAGGGAGAGGGATGTAGAGGGGTACACAAAATGGACACGACAGGAACTTTCAGTAAGGAAAACAGGAAGTGGGTTTGGGGTGGATTAATGTGGGTAGAAAAGATCAAAGTTTTGGATGGGGGAAGACATGAGATGGTGATGAACAGCTATTTTTAAGATCTGGAGGGAGGAGTGGGATTGAAGAGAATGCGGGAATTTGTTCCAAAGGCGGGAAAAAAGAGGAATGAAAGAGTGAAGGTAAGCAGTGATTCTTGATTTTTGGCAGTTTCACCAGAAGAGGTTTGATAGCGGACCTTGAGTGCCCTTGGGAAATATAGGGGTGACAGAGCACAGACAGGGCAAAAAGGGGGGGGGGACAAGGCCAAAAAGGTAGCAGAAAAGATATAAATACCAGTGACCTGCCTGCTGTAAGACGGTGAGAGACCCAAAGACTCGACTTCATCACAGGAGATACCAATGATCCTAAAAGCCTTTGTTTCCACAGCTGAATACGAGTGAGATGCGAGAAAGGAGCACCACCCCAGAGAGGAGAGCAGTACTATATTAGGCTGTGGATGAAGGTTTTCTATGTGGTGAGGAGCCCAGGTGTACAAAGGAAGGACTTGGCATGACAGAGGATGCCCAGTCAGCGACTGGCTTTGAAGGCCAGCTTGGAAATGTGGTTCTCCCAGGAAAGATTATGGCAGATAGTGAGGCCCAAAAGCTTGAATGAAAGGACTCAACAAGAGGATTGTTGAGAAAGTAGATGGGCGGAGGGGAGTGTTTCCGGACCGTGCTTTTGGAGAGACATAGTGAGAGTGTGGGATTTGTCAGGATTGAGAGACATGATACAAGTGTTTGACAAGCTTTTGATTTTATCCAGGTCTGCAGAAAGTGAAGAGGCTGCTGTCTGAGGGATGAGAGATGGTACGGCAGAGGGTGGAGTCAACAACAAAGAGATAAAGAGGATTTTCCAAAGAGTCACAGAGATCATTGATGAAAACCAGAAAAAGCAAAGGGCCCAGAACGCTGCCTTGAGGAACTCCAGCCTGGAAAGAAAGAGGAAATAAGAGGGAGCCATTAAAAGCCACGCTTTGACTGTGACAGGAGAGGAAGTACACATGCCATGAGTGGAGATTGCTTCAGATACCAGAGGAAGAGAGCTTGGTGAGCAGTACAGGATGCCAGACCATATCGAAAGCTCACGATATGCTGAGGAAGATGGCTCTGATGTCATGTCTGGCATTGAGGACCTCCATCCATTGTTGGGAAAGCAGAAGCTGCATGTGCAGGGTAGTTTGAACGAAATCGGATCATGCATGGCCAAGAAATGGTTGGGGACATGTTTGTCACAAAATGACTGCCAGTTGGCCATGAACCAGTTGAAATGTGGTAAAGTTCCTGGGATCTGTGGCATACATGCTGAACTTCTCAAGGCTGGTGGAAATGCTGTACTCGTGTCGTTCCATGCAGTTCTGTGCTCTGCCTGGAACACAGGCATCATGCCAACTGAATGGAAGAGGGGTCTTGTTGTCCCTCTCTGGAAAGGGAAGTGTGATCGCTGGGGCAGGGGCTGCTTGCAGCCTATGCTGATCTCTGTAAAGTGGTCGATTCAGTGAATTGGGATGCCCTCTGGAGGATTCTTGGTCTTCATGTAGTGCCACCAAAATTGATGAATATGATGTCTGAATTATACTCTGGGAGTGAGAGTGCTGGGAGATGTGGTGATACCATCTCTGACTTATTTCCAGTTGTAAGTGGAGTTTTCAGGGGTGTGTACTGGCTTCTCGACACTTCTCCCCACACTTTTCAGCACTTGTATGGACTGGATTCTGGGGAGGATGTTGGAGAGATCAAGCTGCGGTGCATCGTTTGGGAATGTAAAGATCTCTGACCTTGATTTCGCAGATGATGCAGTCATTTTGTGGAGACTTTAGATATCCTTTTGGAGGCCCTCGAGGTGCTGAATGAGGAGTCGGAGCCACTGGGATTATGGGTTTCCTGGGTCAAAACTAAGATCCAGGCTTTCAATGACATCTTGGATGCTGCTGTCCTGTCTGTACCCGTTTGGGGCGAGGATGTTGCAGTCACAGAGAGATTCACTTTCCTTGGCAGTGATATTCATGTCTCTGCTGGCTGTGAGCCAGAGGTCAACAGACATCTGTGTCGGGCCTGGGGAGTCATGGATTCACTGGATAATGCGGTGTGGAGCTGCCGGTACCTGTGCAGGAGGATGAAAGTCTGAGTCTTCAGGTCCTTGGTGCTTCCATTCTTGCACTATGGATGTTAGACTTGGACTCTGACCAGGCATCTGAGATGGAGACTTAATTCCTTTGGTACCAGGTCTCTTCAGATAATCCTTGGCTATTGCTGGTCAGACTTTGCTTCCAACGAGCGGTTGCTGAGAGAGACTCAAATGAGATTTATTACCTGCATAGTCCATGAGCGTCAGCTGTGGCTGTATGGACATGTGACTCATTTTTCTGACACTGATCCTGCTCACCAGATTCTTTCAGCAAGGGACCCTCATGAGTGGAGGAGGCCAATGTGCCGACCACATGCCTCATGGTTGCAGCAGGTTGATCAGCATCTCAAGGAGATTGGGATGGGCCAGGCATGTGGCTTGGGGGTGGCCAGGCAGAGGCCGCTGGATTACTGGCATAAAGTGGATGCAGTGACCTGCTGCTCCAGTGCATGCTCCCATTCCTGACCTGACCTGACCTGCCAGCCATGTCGGATGTAATCTTGGAAAAAATGACATGCATATGCAAGCCATCAATCATGATCTGTGTTACAAGTTTGAACAAGATCGGTGAATGCATATCCGAGAAGTTGTTGAGGACGTGTTCCATTCCGGTTTTTTGGGGTTTTTTTTACAATTAAAATGGCCGCCAGTCTACCAGTTGGCCATCTTTGATCAGATCTGCAAAATAAAGTGAGTTGCACATGTATGCCATCATGCACTGTGCTTGTGCCAGGTTTGAACAAAATTGGACCATGTATGTCTGAGAAATAGTTGGGGATACATTTAAGTACCAACATAATACATCTTTACATAATATATCTGTGTTTGTGTGTTTATGCATGCGTGTGTGTGTGTGTGTGTGTGTGTGTGTGTGTGTGTGTGTGTGTGTGTGTGTGTGTGTGTGTGTGTGTGCGTGCGTGCGTACGTGCGTACGTGCGCACGCACTTGCATGTACTGTTTTATCTCACTTCCTTCTTGGGAATACAGTGCAGCAATTGGTCTTTATTTTAATTGGATCTGATCTATAAAAAAAAACAATCACATGCATATGTGAGCCATCATTCATTATCTGTGTGCCAAGTTTGAATAACATCGGTGAATGCATATCCGTGAAGTAATTGAGGACATGTTCATCATCGAGTTTTTTTAAAAACTAAAATGGCCACCAGTCGGCCATCTTTGATCGCATTGCATAACAAAATGATGTGCATATGTATACCGTCATGTGGTGTCTTTTTGCCAAGTACGAATAAATCAGTCAATACATGTCCAAGATATGGTTGCGGACGCACGCACGCTTGCACATACATGAAAATTGAGACCAAATCCATAAGCCTCCATTTCGGACTAAGTCTCACGGGGGATAAAAATTGATAATAGACTGGAAAAGAGGAGAGGAATATTTTCTACATTGTCTCACAGAGGTTGTGCTCAAGTAATTAATAATTTGGTGGCTTCCTTGTGGCATAAAATGGTAGCATATCATAGCCAGGTTACGTGTTGAGTTTTTGTTTTTTTTAACCAAATTTAGATAATTTGAAACTGCTTCCACAGAAATGGTATTTTAGAAATTAATTGTGCAGTAACAGTTTTGTGCTGCCCCATGTTCAACTGTTTTATAACTTTGCTTGATTCAACTTTTACAAAGGTCTCTCTTCTCTTTATTCCATGAGCCTGACTAAATCTGTTAGTTTTCAAAACTGGACTTCTGCCAACGACAATTCATCCCTTTTGGACTTGGTAATGACCAATTTTCCTGGGATAATCTCATGTCCCTCTCGTGCTCCAATTAGTTCATCTGATCACGTGCTTGTAAAACTGAACATCTCTTGGCTGTTGTCAGAAAACTGCCTCAGCACCAGAGTTTAGCACTTCACTCAGGCTCACTGGCAGGGACTGCTTGCTGCCCTCTCACTTCTGGATGTGTTTTCCATCTCAGCCTTCACTGATATTAACGCCACCTGGGAATTCTTAAACAAAAGCCTGCTCTCGCTTATGCACAGATTTATCCCATCTCATCTGTAGATATCATTCCCATCATCTCACTCCCAGTACACTGAGCTCCATAGTGAGGGTTCAAATCAATCCTTCATAGAATCAAAGCAACTTTTCAGACGAGAAGAATCTTCAATATCTGAATATGACTTCCATTTTCTTATAGGCAGCCTTGGCTATTTGTGCAATGTAAGGTTTCCAAGATAGTAGAAATGGTAGAACCTTCAAAGTAGATGGAAAAGTTGAGAAGAGTTTTATAAAGAGAAATAGGATGAAATTGAGCTTTAGAACTATTAAACTTAACTTGATTACATTTTCCCCACTGAGAAGTCCTGTTCAAATCCGAACTTATAGAAGTAGTTATGATTAAACGAGATGTATATCGAGCAAGAGAAGGTGGAGCAGATGTAAAAACACATCGAGGAATTTAATGTTGGTTTGGTAACTCTCCCAACAATGGATGGAGGTCCTCAGTATCAAACATGTGATCACGGCTGTCTCTCTGGACATATCTTGAGAATTTGACAGTCCGGCTCTCCGAACTCTCTGTCGAGAAGCTTGAGTATCCAAGGCCACCTCCTCTCATGTCCCATTGACTTTCTCCACTCTCATCGTCAAAGTCAGTTTGTGTCTCTCAACGGGATCCTGCCGAAGCTCGAGTGCCCCAAGACAGTCTCTTGGGCACAGATATTTCCTCATATTCGTCATAAATGATCTTTTCGATTCTCTGTTTAATCCTGCTTATCTCTTCATACCGATATCTTTTCCACCATTCATTAAACCCCATATATCAATTTCCTTTCAAGATTCCTTTCAAGAAGCATAGATTCAAGCTATGCAATGTGGAAATGCCTGGACAGACTAAGATCTGGTGTTGGACGAACAAAAGTCACTCTCTCCAAATGGGGATACTTAAATGACAGGGATGCTGTGTGTAACTGTGGCACTGAACCACAAACCATGCAGCATCTCCTGACATGCCCCCTGCTGGGACAGCCCTGCACAGCATCGGATTTGGCAGAGTTTAATTATAAGGGTCAGCAATGTGCTCAGCTTTGGCTGAACCACATCTAGCCATGTGTACTGTAACTGCTGTTTTTGTGGACACGATAAGTAAGTAATCAATTTTCTTCTCTTCTCTCTTCAAATTACGATGATGAAATCAATCGAACCTAACATCACCTAAATTAATTTTTTTTCATGGTTTTTATGAAATTAATCATAAAGTTTTGTCGTGAAATTTCATGAAATGCATCATAAAATTAACTGAGCTGGCAGGATGGCCTGAAGGTATGCACACTCACTTCTAAGCTGTCAAGCCTTGGTTCGTATCCCAACCCAGCTATATGCTGCCATTCTGGTGTTTCAAGTTAAACTGGGTGTCCCGTCTGCCGGAATAAATCGGTAGATGTCAAAGATCCCACGGTGTGCTTCGCAAAGAGTAGACGAGCCATCGCCGGCACCTTGGCCAAATTCAAAATTCCTGCCCTAATTACTTAGTCGAGCATCAAGCCTGGCCAGCCAGGTCCTGAAAGACTTGGGCCAAAAACTTTTCCTGGCCAATTGCACAAGAAAGTAAGAATAATTGTAGCCATGAAAGAAGAATAAGCATGAAATTAATCATGAAATGAAACTATGAAATTAATCAATTTTCAAATGTCATTGTCATGCAACTTGATTTATCATCGTTCTCTGTCCCTGTAGCTTTCACCCACTTTCCTCTAGTTTATGTAATTGTGTGTGAATCTCAGCATGAGTCCACCTGACGATTTAGCAGGAGAGGGTGGGACAAGCTTTCATGGGAATTCACATTTCTATTTGAACGTTTGCATTGAAAATGCAAGGAATTATTTCATAGGACGATTTGGAGAAAAAAATGTGCATCATGTGTAAGTCATTTTGAAAAAGGATTGGGTGGAAGCGATTGATTAGTACTCGGTGGGTTATTTGTTTGTATGCGTTTGAAATTGCACTTCTTTAATATGACTCTTGCTCTTTGGCTCAGTTCTAACATATGAAGAATAAGTGTGTGAAATTGTTCAATTTTATCAATGAAAGGTTTTGTTGAATTAATGGTTACTAGTGGGGGCCCGTAGGTGCGTGCCAGTATGTGCAGCTTCGTTCCTTCGCTCTCGTAAAGGAAGACTGGATTGGGGCATTTTTTCAATTAGATCGGACCAACCGTATCATAAATTGCCATAACTTGGGAAACACCTGGGAAACGTACTCAGGTCCCCAGCGTCAATTGTGACGTCATATCAAACGAAGAAGAAAAATAATTGTGACGCCCCTCTCTCTCACCCCCTCTCTCCCCCCTCTCTCCCCCCTTCCCCCCTCCTGTCTCCCCTCCTCTCTCACCCCTCTCTCTGTAAATGTATTCACAAATGTCTACCAAGCGCAACAATTCATTCAAACCTTGGGAAAAAACAGCTTTCAAACCCTTGGGAAACAGCTGTTTCCCTTGGGAAAATTCAAACCTTGGGACTAATTAATAATAATTTGAACAATTAATTCAAACCTTAGGGAAAAAACAGCTTTCAAACCTTGGGAAACACTTGGGAAACAGCTGTTTCCCTTGGGAAAATTCAAACCTTGGGACTAATTAATAATTTGAACAATTAATTCAAACCTTAGGGAAAAAACAGCTTTCAAACCTTGGGAAACACTTGGGAAACAGCTGAAACGGATGCAGAACGATATCAAACCTTGAAAAGGCACAAACTCAGGTCCCAGCGTCGATTGCGACGTAATACCAAACGAAGAAGAAGAAGAAGAATTGTGACGTCAATCGTGCAAAATATATATATATATATATATATATATATATATATATATATATATATATATATATATATATATATATAAACATTAGTTGTGACGTCATTCGTGACGTCATAGCACCGTGTCTTGTCATTGGTTGACAGACGTTATTGGTCATTATTGGTTGACAGACAATATATAGGTCATTTATCCCTGTGTCGTAAGAAGCGACCAGGGTTGCGTCAGGAAGGGCATCCGGCGTAAAACATGTGCTAAATCACGATGCGGATCATACTGATGATCTGCTGTGGTGACCCCAAACGGGAGCAGCCGAAAGAAGAAGACAATATATAGGTCATTATTGGTTGACAGACATTGGTCATTGTATCACGTTATTCTTTTTATTACTGCCAATTATTGTGCTATTGTTATTATTATTATTAATATGCTGTTATCATTATTCTGAGATAGCTTTGGGAAAAAATGGCATGATAAGGTGGAACGACACTTCAGCTGCGATATATACACCTTTCCAACACTGAAAAAAGCAATAAAATGGCCGTAACTTGGGAACCGCTTGTCCGATTAATATCAAACGTTGAAAAGGCACATCCGCGGGTCCCGGCAATATTCCTGGCAAGTTTCAATCAGATCGGGTCAATCGTGCAAAAAAAAAAAAAATTGTGGTCATTCATGACGTCATAGCACCGTGTCCTGTCATTGGTTAACAGACGTTATTGGTCATTATTGGTTGACAGACAATATATAGGTCGTTAATGGTTGACAGACATTGGTCATTGTATCACGTTATTCTTTTTATTACTGCCAATTATTGTGCTGTTATTATTATTATTATGATTAATATGCTGTTATTATTATTCTGAGATATCTTTGGGAAAAAATGGCATGATAAGGTGGAACGCCACTTCAGCTGCGATATATACACCTTCCCAACACTGAAAAACGCAATAAAATGGCCGTAACATGGGAACCGCTCGTCCGATTAATATCAAACCTTGAAAAGGCACATCCGCAGGTCCCCGGCAATATTCCTGGCAAGTTTTAATCAGATCAGATCGGACCGGCGGTTGTCGAGAAACGGCGGTCGCAAACAGACACACACACACACACACACACACACACACACACACACACACACACACACACACACACACACACACACACACACACATTGCTGGAATGATCGATAGATAAGATTTATTTATTTATTTAATTATTATTGTGATGAATTTAAGGATGTGACGTGCGATCACGTGTCGCGCAGTCAGATAAAACCGTGATGCCGCGCGGTCGGTGGGATTGTCCCTGGGGCATTGTCATTTACGGCGGTGGTTCACTTGGTGCTCGTTGAATGGTGAGAATTGAGAGTATACCGGACTCCGTGCTTATGCTGGCTAATTGCTGATTTATTTTGCGGTGATCGACTGCACGTGTATTCCTCGCTGCACATGAATTCCTTGCTGCACATGTATTCCTCGCTGCACATGTATTCCTTTATGTGTCTGTAGAATCGGCTTCAATCAAGTGAAATAAAGCCTTACACTCCGAAGGTTTTTCCTCGCATTCACTTCAATTTATTTCACTTGATTCCTTCGGCTGCCTCAACCGACGATGGACAAGATCTACAAGCCGGAGAGGTTCGATGCGGACCCCAACGCTACTGACTCGGAAATGAAGTGGTCGCATTGGTTCCGTTCCTTCTCACACAATCTGACCATTATTGAAGAGGGAGCCGACAAACTGGCCGCACTTGTAAACCATGTCTCGCCCAGCGTATTCAGGCTCTTCTCGGAGTGTGACACCGATGACGCAGCGATTGACGGGCTGCGGGCGTTCTACGTGAAGCGCAAGAACGAGGTATACATACAACATCTTCTCAACACACGCAGGCAAGCAGCCGGGGAGACAATCGATCAGTTCCTGCAAGCTCTGAGGCAGTTGGGCAAATACTGCAGTTTCCAGGCTGTAACCGCCGAGGAACATCGAGATGAAGCGACCCGAGAGGCGTTCATCCAGGGGCTCCGGTCAGCCCCCATTCGGCAACGCTTACTGGAAAAAGCACAACCCACTCTTGAAATGGTAGCTGACCAGGCCCGAGCTATGGATACGGCACAGCAGCAATCTGAGTCATATGGAACACCGGTGTTGCTAATGAACGCTGCTATGGCGGAAACTCAAAGAAATGTACTGCAATGCAATGTACTGCAATGTTGAGTTGGACTTAAAAGGTTACACGCATCGGGATGTAAGGGTACTGGTGCTTCGTGATTTATGCGCAGATGTAATTCAGGGTCATAATGTCCTCAAGCAGCACACGAGCGTCGAAATACCCTTTGGAGGAAGCAAACCTCGTCTAATTCTAAATGCTCTGACCACCGCAGAGGTATTGTCCCCCCTGCTGTTTGCTAACTTGTCGCCGGACTGTAAACCGATAGCGATCAAATCGCGACGATACACCGCCGCCGATATGAACTTCATCACTTCTGAGACCAAGCGATTACTGGAAGAAGGTATTATAGAACCGAGCGATTCGCCATGGCGCGCGCAGGTGTTGGTGACCACCAACCAGACCCACAAGAAACGAATGGTTGTCGATTACTCACAAACGGTCAATCGCTTCACCCACCTCGATGCCTACCCTTTGCCGCGCATAGACGAGATGGTCGAACGCGTGGCCAATTACACAATATTCAGCACCATCGATTTGCGAAGCGCCTATCATCAAATTCCCATTCGAGAGGAAGACAAACCTTACACCGCGTTCGAGGCAGGTAGACGCCTCTATCAATTTAGGAGGATTCCGTTCGGTGTCACTAATGGAGTAGCTTGCTTCCAATGAGTTATGGACGACATCATCTCGGATGAAAACCTCAAAGACACTTTTGTTTACGTGGACAATGTCACGGTGTGCGGTAAGGATCGGGGGGAACATGATATGAATCTGGACAGATTCTTGAGCATTGCTAGAAAATATAATCTGACTCTCAACTACGAGAAATGCGTATTCTCGGCAAAGTCAATTGATCTTCTCAGCTACACAATAGCCGACGCACGATTAAGCCCGATCCTGAACGATTGCGCCCCCTCCGTGAGCTACCCTCACCTCATGACCTGCAGACATTGCGTCGAGTGATCGGAATGTTCGCTTACTACGAAAGATGGATCCCCCAATACTCCGAAAAAATACATCCCCTGGTGCATTGTAAAAAACTTCCCGCCAGATGCCGCTGTTGTAAAAGCTTTCCACAGCCTCAAAGATGATATCAGTAATTCCGTGGTATTATCGATCGACAGCACGGCGCCGTTCGTAGTGGAAACGGACGCTTCCAATCACTCGATAGCTGCGACGCTCAATCAGTCCGGCCGACCCGTCGCGTTCTTCTCAAGAACTCTCTCAGGAAGTGAGCAGAGACACTCGGCGATAGAGAAGGAAGCGTACGCTATTGTCGAAGCCCTACGTAAATGGAGACATTATTTACTGGGCAACCACTTCACACTCGTCACGGACCAGCGATCCGTTGCCTTCATGTTTGATGGGAAAAATAACGGGAAAATTAAGAACGAGAAAATAATGAGATAGCGGATAGATCTATCCTGTTATAGTTACGACATTGTTTATCGGCCCGGGAGGGAAAACCCTGCTGCAGACACCTTCTCTCGGGTCTACTGTTCGGCGACAATTGGTCGGGCTTTGCAAGACCTCCATGTGTCTCTGTGCCACCCAGGGGTAACCAGAATGGCACATTTCATGCGCAGACAAAACCTTCCCTATTATGTCGATGATATTAAACAAGTGAGTGCTTCTTGCCCTGTTTGCGCTGAACTAAAACCCAGATTCTATGGTGCCGCTTCTGGCAGATTGATCAAGGCCACTTCACCCTTCAAGAGACTAAATATCGACTTCAAAGGGCCCCTGCCGACTGAGACAGACAACAGATACATACTCACTGTTGTTGATGAATACTCAAGGTTCCCATTCGCATTCCCGTGCTCGGATATGACCTCGGGCACTGTCGTGAAATGTCTCTCTGACCTCTTTGCCATGTTTGGGAAACCGTCATACATACATTCAGACAGAGGGCCATGTTTCATGTCGGTCGAGCTCAAACAGTTCCTATATGAACACGGTATAGCAACTAGTTGAACGATGGGTTACAACCCATAGGGTAATGGGCAGGTGGAATGGTATAATGGAGTGATTTGGAAAGCCGTAACCCTGGCGCTGAAATCGAGAGGAGTGGGGCCCGAGCGGTGGGAGGTTACCCTAGTCGACACTCTGAATTCCATACCTCTTTGCTCTGTACGACAATCAATGCTACTCCTCACAAACGAATGTTTACTCACCAACGACGTTATATTGACGGCCAATCGGTGCCAAACTGGCTAACCTATCCCGGAACAGTGTTCATGAAGCGCCCGGTACGACAAAGCAAGTGTGAACCAATGGTGGAGAAGGTCGAACTCATCGATGCTAATCCTGAGTATGCTCATGTTAGACTTCCTGATGGCAGGGAGACCACTGTGTCGGTTCGCCATCTGGCTCCCGCAGGTACTCCTCCTGCAGGTGCTCCTCCATCTGGTACTCCTCCCTCTGACATTCCCTCCCCAGGTGTTTCCCCCCCAGGAACTCCACCCGAGAATGGTGGCGACGGAGCTACCGCATTCCACCCGAGAGCGATCGAGGAGTCATCCCCGGCACGAGTCGAGGCTCCCCAAGACGATCGGAAGCCTCCCTCGAGTGAAACCACCATTTACTCCCGGAGAGGTCGACGGATAAAACCCCCTCGCCGACTCGATCTGTAAAGGGGATAATCGGCATCCCTCGATGGCACCTTACCATGCTCCTATAACTCAAAATAATCCTCACTGCTTGAAATGTATGCTTCTGTAGTTTAAATAGTTCGCGCTGCTTGAAATGTATACTCCTCCAGCTTTGAAGTAATCATGGTGCGTTAGTTGAGCCTCTAGTTACATTTTAAAGACGGGGAGAATGTGATGAATTGAAGGATGTGACGCGCGATCACGTGTCGCACAGTCAGATAAAACCGTGATGCCGGGCGGTCGGTGGGATTGTCCCAGGGGCATTGTCATTTACGGCGGTGGTTCACTTGGTGCTCGTTGAATGTTGAGAATTGAGAGTATACCGGACTCCGTGCTAATTGCTGATTTATTTTGCGGTGATCGACTGCACGTGTATTCCTCGCTGCACATGTATTCATTGCTGCACATGTATTCCTCGCTGCACATGTATTCCTTTATGTGTCTGTAGAATCGGCTTCAATCAAGTGAAATAAAGCCTTACACTCCGAAGGTTTTTTCCTCGCACTCACTTCAATTATTAAATGGAAATCCCAAACTATACCTTGTATTCTCTTCTATAAAATGGAAAAATGCTTTGGCCTAAACTTTAATAATTACAGAGGATGCTGTAGCAGTGTGGTATTAAATTGTGGACACAAGGTTCCAATACCTACTTCCTACGATGTGTGTAAAGGGTGGAGGAGGGATTCAAGCCAGTGAATATATCATGTATGTATAAAGAAAGAAAGGTGGGGGGTAAATCATTCCCTTTGGATGAGCCCCGATTAATAATGGCTGATTGACTGAAAAGAAACAGCCTTTTTCACCTCTGCTTTGCAATTGTTTTTATCCCATGCTAACTGACACGATGTGATCAAGGATTGCAGGTTAATTTGATGAAACGTATTAGTAGGTCGACATTAGTACAAGCTTGGACAGAAGTAGTTTGAAGAGTTTATTTTATTGTCCTCTTGCAGATTTGAGAGAGATCTACACATGGCATTTCCAAGGAACACTCCCAAAAACGAGAGAGTGTGCAATTGTCACAAGGATTTGCAAAAGGACAGCGAGAAAGGAAGAGGTGGTGAAAAGGAGAGGGAAGGGGAAGGGGAAGGGGAAGGGGAAGGGGAAGGGGAAGGGGAAGGGGAAGGATGGAGAAATGGGGCAAGTATATTTTTGTATCCCTGGGAAGATTCTGCGAGAAATATTATATGTCACGTCATACACTGCATTCAGATATATTCCCAGTTTCCAAGGCCGTTCATTATCTCGTGGGGTTGACAGATTGCACTATGATCTATGCATGTGCACATGGTTTGGTCACCTCTGCATTGTAAGTGTGATTCGTGGTTTTCCAAAATGGGTGATTGGTCCCAGTTCCCTCTTAATAAGACGTCCGTTGAGTCTCCACCAGAGTTTTACTCCTGAAGAACGAGTGATAGGGTCACGGAAAACATTAAAGCTGTGCTCTGAGAAACCCAATTTGTGTAAAGACAGAAATCCTTTTTCCTTTATTTGTGTTGCATTCCCTTTGTGCTCTGTTGGCTTTGAAGGGTGTATGGACAAATTAAGTGCTCCATAACAAGGTGGCCATGTCCACACACCTTCCTTTCACTACACCTGCACGTATTTGGCTTGATACCTGGAGTAAATGATATCTCCCCATGCGTTCTTTGAACATAACTGTGTTTCCAGAACAAGATTTTAGCATTTTGTGTGCATCTATCAATTTTAATGCACAGATACATTGTTTTCAGTTTGTCACTTGTATTTAAGCTTGTATGAAACAAAAATTACTTGGAGTGTAACATGAATGTTGTTCTTACTATTTGTTTATTTGGTACATAGAAATAGTGGGGCAGATAACAGCAATTTTTGAGAGGAATCGTGCAAATGATGATACAAGCATCAAATTTGGCACATTTGTTCTCCAGGGGATTCTAATCAAATCTGCCTAATTGGCCATTTTAAAATCCAAATTTCGAAAAATTTGAAAGAAAAAAATAACTTCAAAAAGTCAAGATCACCAATCAATGTTGGAAGCTGGCTGAGATTGGTGAATGTTTCAGAAACATCATCAAAGACGTTCCAAGTCTGCCATGCAGTTTTCTTCCCTTTACCATGGAAGGCAGACACGACGTGACATCCAGTGAACGCATGGAAGTATGGGATCCCTCGATCTTTCTCAGGCCCTATTGCAGAAACTACCTCATTGACTGGAATTCATCGCGCCTTGGCTCCTTGGCCAAAAGGCAATCCACATGTTCTCAAGACATAGTTCCTGTAAGGATGGCAGTACAGATATTGCTATGACGAGTACGTCCGTGTCATTAGCCTTAATGATAATGGACTTGCTACCATCCGTCGTTGCATCCCTGGCGTGTACAAATATTCGAGTGTCAGCTTCTTCATGACAACATGGAGACACAGCATCCAGTGACTTCCTTGTGTTGCTAATGGCATCTTCTCCTTTTGTGACAATGACTGTGTTTGTCGTCTGTGCTTCACACATCTTTTCCACAAGGAAGTGAATCAGCTCAGTCTTGTTGCTCTCATCTTGAAGAAAGCTTCTCTAGTTGCTTGCAGTCTTACTGGTTCCTGTCACTCTTCTTCTGATTCCTTGCCCCCTTTTCGACCTTGCCTCGGACTTCAGACTTGACTTCTTGTACACATCAAACACTACGTCCACCCTCTCGTACCTGGCACCATAGGATTCCACCTTTGGGAGGATATCTTCTTTAGCATAGTCATCAAATATATTTGAAGTGCATGGAGGTAGGGCATTGATAAGTCCTGAGCCATCAATGATGACTGCATCTCCCCTTGGTTCTCTGTCTGGGATATTCACTTGCGCTTCAAGAATTTCAGCCAGCTGTGACTTCAAATTTTTTAGAATTTTTTTTTTTCAAATTTTTCAAAATTTGGATTTTCAAATGGCCAATCAGGCAGATTTGATGAGAAAGCCCTGCAAAACAGAAATGCCAAATTTGATGCTTGTATCATAATTTGCACGATTTTTAGCCATGTCTCGCAGCACGAACACTGGCTCGAAGAGAGCTCCGCATTGTTCTTCTTCTTCTGGTGAAGACAAAACCTTTATTGACTGGTGGAATGGCACGGCTCTTGGACACATTTGTCCTTGTTCTACTATCTACTACACTAAAACATGGAGGGAGACTGCAGAGGAAATTGGCAGTGGTGAGGGCAGAGTGAGTGCAGGTAATAGTGAGGGCAGATCAAGTGCGAGCAGCGATGAGGGCAGGGTGAGTACAAATAGAAGTGTTGATGGGTTGAGTGCAGGTGGTAATGAGGGTGTAGTGAGTGCTGACAGTGACCAAACATGCAACTCCTCTTCAAATTCCAGGTCAATCAGTTGAAAATTGACAATTTTAGAAATCCGGCCTATGTTGTCCTTTTGACCAATGTTGAACTCAAAAATAATTGGTGGTTGAATTCCGTGACGTGTTGTGCAAATTCACTTCAAATTTCAAGTCAATAAGATGAAAATTGAGGATTTTAGATATCTCTCCTTAGTTGTTGACCTTGGCCCGATGTTGACCTTTTCATCAATGTTGACCTCAGAAATAATTGTCTGGTTGAATTCAGTGACTTGAAATATAAATCCTCTTCAAATTTCAAGTCAATCAGATGAAAATTAACCATTTTTCAGATAAAAATTGATGATTTTAGAAGTTTGATCTTGAGTTGACCTTTGACCTATGGGCCTCAAAAAAAAGTTGGTTTCCCAATTCAGCGACGCAATGTGCATATATTTTTCCAATTTCAAGTTAATCGGATGAAAAATGACAAATTTATAAATTTGACCTTTGACCTCAAAATCAATAGACTACTCAGTTGAGACGACCTCTACGACTTGGTGAAGTTTCGTAAAGATCGGTTTAAATTTGTGACCTTTAGGTGATAGACAGATAAACTGACAGACAGACAGAAAAAACAAGAAGATGTCGTGCAGAGCACGATACTTCCAAAATCCATAAAACAAATTTGACCTCAAAAATAACTGGTGGTTGAATTCAGTGACCAAATATGCAACTCCTTCAAATTTCAAGTCAACAGATGAAATTTGACAATTTTAGAAAGTCGGCCTATGTTGTCCTTTTGGCCGACGTTGACCTCGAAAATAATTAGTGGTTTAATTCGGTGACCTGATCTGCAAATCCTCTTCAAATTTCAAGTCAATCGGATGAAATTTGTCAATTTTATAAAGTCGGCCTATGTTGTCCTTTTGGCCGATGTTGACCTCAAAAAATAATTGGCTGATTGAATTCAGTGACCTGAAAAAAAATCCTCTTCAAATTTCAAGTCAATCGGATGAAAAACATTGATTTTAGAAATCTCACCGAAGTTGTTGACCTTTGGCCTATGTTGACCTCAAAAATAATTGGCGAGTCGAATTCAATGACCTGAATGGTAAATCCTCTTCAAATTTCAAGTCAATCGGATGAAATTTGACAATTTTAGAAATTCAGCCTATGTTGACCTTTTGGTCAATGTTGACCTTTTGGTCCATGTTGACCTCAAAAGTAGTTGGCTGGTTGAATTCAGTGACTTGAAGTGTAAACCCTCTTCAAATTTCAAGTCAATCGGATGAAAATTGAGGATTTTAGAAATGCAACTGAAGTTGTTCACATTGGGCCTATGTTCACCTTTTGGTCGATGTTGACCTCAAAAAATAATTGGCTGGTTGAAATCATTGACATGAAATATAAATCCTCTTTAAATTTTAAGTCATTCGGATGAAAATTGAGGAATTTGGAAATCTCAGCAAAGTTGTTGGCCTATGTTGACCTTTTGTTCGATGTTGATCACAAAAATAACTGGCTGGTTTAATTCAGTGACCAAATATGCAACTCCTTCAAATTTCAAGTCAATCAGATGAAATTTTACAATTTTAGAAAGTCTGCCTATGTTGTTCTTTTGGCCTATGTTGACCTCGAAAAGAATTGGTGGTTGAATTCAGTGACCTGAAATATAAATCTTCAAATTTCAAGTCAATCAGATGAAAATTGAGGATTTTGGAAACCTCACCGAAGTTCATGATATTTGGCCTAAGTTGACCTTTTGACCTCAAAAACAATATGCTTCTTCCTTATTACAAACTCCACCATGTGGTGAAGTTTCGTGAAGATAAGTTTAAAATTGTGACCTGAAGGCGATAGACAGACAGACAGACAGACAGACAGACACAGACAGACAGACAGAATAACAAAATCGAATGAGCAATATACTTGAAAATTTTTTCGATTTTACAATTAACAAACAAACACAGAGGGGTGAAAACATAACCTCCTTCATCTTCTGTGACGGAAGTAACAAGTTGCCACTATACACTGATTGGAGAGTTCAGCCTTGAAATTTAATTGCACGTTGATGTTTCCTAGCATGCCTCAGGGTGGACACACATTTATTGGGAGTCTTATGGAATGAACTAAAGTTCCTCTCAGTCATGTTAGCTTTCCATGTTGAGAAAGCAAGTTGCTTGATTTCAACTGCCACTGCACATGATTCAGTGAACCAGCACCAAGAGGCTGGATAGGACAGCAAACGGTGAGATAAACCAGCACAAGAGAGAAAATCGGTTTTTGAGATAATAATAGGTCAGGTGGAATCAATATCAGGTGCTTTTGACATTGTAGCCCAATCCTTTTGAGAGAGGGCAGATTGCAGTCCCAGCCAGTTGGCCTATACAAACAGCAAATATTCTGCATCGTTGATGTTGCTCACTAACAATAGCCAGAGAGATATCAGTTTTGACAAGAAAGTACAGATGTATTTGAATGGTGGTGCGGTGGAAGAAGAACAAGAGAAACCGGATGGAAAGTTAGCCATTACTGGGTCCTAAAGAGGGGATGTACTGGTTGCAGGTATCCTGGTTGCGAAGTTCACATATTGTCTCAGACCAACAGAGTTGCAGAAGGCCTTTGCTGCAATTCTGTGGCTGGTTGTTGCACAGCTAACACGCAGCCAGCTGGCATGGTGACAGTTGAAATCACCGCAGATGAGGAAGAGATGGAATGGATGTAATAATCGGTTAGGATGGAATTGTTCAATAATTTTGAATCCAAGACCATCAACATGCATGGAAGGAAACAGTCCATTTTTGGAATCATGTGACGTGTTACAATTCGTGTTTGCACATTATACATTCAATCACTCATGGAAATGCAGCCAGGAAATTTTTTCGAGATGGTTGTGGGTATATTTGTCATGTCAATTTGAAACAACTTGCAATAAAGATTATGAAAAGTATTTTAGTTTGGAACAGAATAATATAGATAGGAAAAGTAGATGGGGATGTATATTTTGATCTGGTGTGATGTGTGGTGAAGATTGGTGCAGGTGTTCTTGAATGGTGGTGTAGTCGTTTACCATATGAATGTAAAAGTGAAATATCTAAAAGTGATTTTGATTTCGAATATTTCTTGCTTTTTACATGAAAATACATTTAAATTTAAACAGCATCAACGAGCACATCAACAATCTCATCAACGTATGCTCATTCTTTCCTATTCGCTCCCAATATGTTTCTCTCTGGGCCATTGGTACTCATTACCTTCGCATTCTGCGAAAGGTTATGTTTTGGTCGGCGTGTATTTATTTATTTATTTATTTATTTATTTATTTATTTGTAATCTTGTGATTCGTATAACTCAAAAAGTATTAAACCGAATTGCATGAAATTTGGTGGGATGATTGGTTATTAGCCAGGAAGCATTCGATTAGATTTTGGGATCGTTCGGGTCAAAGGTCAAGGTCAAGGTCACGAAAAGGTCAAAATCGTCTTTTTACGATAACACGGTCAATTTTTATTCAATTTGCATGCAACTAACGCCAAAATGTTCAGAATTCAACGCCTCATCTTATGATATGCAATGTGACACAATGACGCCCATACTCTTGTTAACGGTTAGAGGTCAAAGGTCAGGGGGGTCACGACCTTGAAAAATATGCGGTTTTTGTCATAACGCGGTCAATTCTTGTCCGCTTTACATGAACCCAGCACCAAAATATTCAGAATTTAATGCCCAATCGTGTGACACAATGACGTCATAACACATGTCACCGGTTGGGGTAAAATGTCGGGGGGGGGGGGTCATGCCCTTGAAAAATATGCGGTTTTCGGCATAACTCAGTCAATTCTTATTCGATTTGCATGAAACCACCAGCATCAAACGAGATTACCTTCTCTTGTTGAAACGTTGTATTCACCGAGCTTGCGAGTGAAGACTCGCCAAAACGACGTGAGTTGATTGTTGTTTAGTCCGTAGCCCCCGAAAGTTGGGGGGGGTCATGACATTATAGATATGTGGTTTGTGTCATAAGACCATTCATATGAAACCAGTTCCCCACACTCATACCAAGAACAAAAAAGGAGTGGCGGCGAAGGTATGCGCTCTATGAGTGCCCTTTCTAGTTTTGTTTGTTCTTCCTTTCTTATTTATCCATGTCAATCCTTCCTTCCCTCCGACCCCACTCGTTCCCTTTGGTCGTTTTTTTTTTTTAACGTGTTCCTCTTTGTCATTCAACTCCAGCATGAGCCTGGACCCTTGTTTCACAAAAATATCACAGGTGACAGGACAGGTTTATAATAATGTTGTATCATGCTCACCCAATCAGCTGCATCTTCTTCTTCTTCCTCTTCTTTCGGCTGCTCCGGTTAGGGGTCGCCACAGCGGATCATCCGTATGATCCGCATAGCGATTTGGCACACGTTTTACGCCAGATGCCCTTCCTGATGCAACCCTGGTCGCCTCTTACGACACAGGGATATTGTACACATATTTTAACCGGGGTATACACCGGCCCAGTATACTGGTACTCATTTCGCCGACCTCGGAAGGATGACAGGCTGAGTCAACCCCGTGGTGTATTAATTCAGTGGCCCAACGGGGCTTGAACTCAGGACCTTTTGGATCCCAAGCCGCTGCCCTAACCACTGCGCCAACACCAGGTGTGTGTATGTGTGTATGTGTTTATATATGTATATGTATATATATATATATATATATATATATATATATATATATATATATATATATATATATATATATATATATATATATAGATATATATATATAGATATATATATATATATATATATATATATATATATATATATGTAATATATATATGTATATATATATATATATATATATATATATATATATATATATGTAATATATATATATATATATATATATATATATATATATATATATATATATATATATATATATATATATATATATATATATATATGTTATGTTATGTAATGTAATGTATATATGTATATATATATATATATATATATATATATATATATATATATATATATATATATATATATATATATATATATATATATATATATATATATATATACAGAGTGGAGAACAAGTATTTGATACACTGCCGATTTTGCAGGTTTTCTCACTTACAAAGCACGTAGAGGTCTGTAATTTTTATCATAGGTACAATTCAACTGTGAAAGACGGAATCTAAAAGAAAAATCCTGAAAATCACATTGTATGATTTTTAAATAATTAATTTGCATTTTATTGCATGAAATAAGTATTTGATCACCTTCCAACCAGGAAGAATTCCGGCTCTCACAGACCTGTTAGTTTTGTCTTTAAGAAGCCCTCCCATTCTCCACTCATTACCTGTATTAACTGCACCTGTTTTAACTCGTTATCTGCATAAAAGACAGCTGTCCACACTCAATCAATCAGACTCCAACCTCTCCACAATGGGCAAGACCAGAGAGTTGTCTAAGGACATGAGGGACAAAATTGTAGACTTGCACAAGGCTGGGATGGGCGACAGGACAATAGGCAAGCAGCTTGGTGAGAATGCAACAACTGTTGGCGCAATTATTAGAAAATGGAAGAAGTTCAAGATAACAGTCAATCTCCCTCGGTCTGGGGCTCCATGCAAGATTTCACCTCGTGGAGCCTCAATCATCATGAGAAAGGTGAGGGATCAGCCCAGAACTACACGGCAGGACCTGGTCAATGACCTGAAGAGAGCTGGGACCACAGTATCAAAGAAAACCATCAGTAACACACTACGCCATCATGGACTAAAATCCTGCAGCGCAAGCAAGGTCCCTCTGCTCAAGCCAGGGCATGTCCAGGCCCGTCTGAAGTTTGCCAATGACCATCTGGATGATCCAGAGGAGGAATGGGAGAAGGTCATGTGGTCTGATGAGACCAAAATAGAGCTGTTTGGTTTAAACTCCATATGCCGTGTTTGGAGGAAGAAAAAGGATGAGTACAACCCCAACAACACCATCCCAACTGTGAAGCATGGAGGTGGAAACATCATTCTTTGGGGATGCTTTTCTGCAAAGGGGACAGGACAACTGCACTGTATTGAGGGGAGGATGGTTGGGGCCATGTATCGCGAGATCTTTTCCAACAACCTCCTTCCCTCAACAAGAGCATTGAAGATGGGGCGTGGCTGGGTCTTCCAGCATGACAACGACCCGAAACACACAGCCAGGGCAACTAAGGAGTGGCTCTGTAAGAAGCATCTCAAGGTCCTGGAGTGACCGAGCCGGTCTCCAGACCTGAACCCAATAGAAAATCTTTGGAGGGAGCTGAAAGTCTGTGTTTCCCAGCGACAGCCCCGAAACCTGAAGGATCTGGAGAAGATCTGCATGGAGGAGTGGGCCAAAATCGCTGCTGCAGTCTGTGCAAACCTGGTTAAGAACTACAGGAAACGTCTGATCTCTGTAATTGCAAACAAAGGTTTCTGTACCAAATATTAAGTTCTGTTTTTCTGATGTATCAAATACTTATTTCATGCAATAAAATGCAAATTAAATATTTTAAAATCATACAATGTGATTTTCAGGATTTTTGTTTTAGATTCCGTCTTTCACAGTTGAAGTGTACCTATGATAAAAATTACAGACCTCTACGTGCTTTGTAAGTGGGAAAACCTGCAAAATCAACAGTGTATCAAATACTTGTTCTCCCCACTGTATATATATATATATATATTGGGTGTATATATATATATATATATTGGGTGTATATATGTATATATATATATATATATATATATATATATATATATTGGGTGTATATATGTATATATATATATATTGGGTGTATATATGTATATATATATATATATATATATATATATATATATATATATATATATATATATATATATATATATATATATATATATATATATATATATATATATATATATATATATATATATATATATATATATATATATATATATATATATATATATATATATATATATATATATATATATATATATATATATATATATATATATATATATATATATATATATATATATATATATATATATATATATATATATATATATATATATATATATATATATATATATATATATATATATATATATATATATATATATATATATATATATATATATATATATATATATATATATATATATATATATATATATATATATATATATATATATATATATATATATATATATATATATATATATATATATATATATATATATATATATATATATATATATATATATATATATATATATATATATTGGGTGTATATATATATATATATATATATATATATATATATATATATATATATATATATATATATATATATATATATATTGGGTATATATATATATATATATATATATATATATATATATATATATATATATATATATATATATATATATATATATATATATATATATATATATATATATGTATAAGTAGGGTAAGAATACTGATTCTGGCTCACTTTTCCCCATGTAAATGAATGGGGGATTTTCAGCGATTCATATTTTTTCCCTAAAAATAAATCCCCTTTTTATCCCAAGGTATATTTATTTGTCTCCCCTTTTAACTTGGAGGTTGAACCTTATTGAATTGAACACCTGGGGGTTGAACAGCTCACTCATTGAACCTATAAAGATTTGTTCATTCTCAAATTCCTTCAATAGTTTAATTTTCTTTGCACAATAATCCCCATCTAAAATATTGACAAACAAAACATTTGAATCTTTATATTTTTTAAGATACCCCATTTGTGCCATTACGAAATGATAAACTTCTCTTAATGCTCTCATCTGACCACCTCCTGAGCCACATATCATTTTGAGATTATAGTAAATTGTTTTTTCATTGTTCAATTGATAACCATCAAAGTTTTCAGTCCATTCAAGGATATTCATTTTTTTCTTTACATCCTCTAACTTACTAGTTTTTAAATTAATTCGCTTATTTGTTTTATTTACCTTTGTTTTAGTTATTTTTTCAATAAGACTTATTTGATATTTTTCACATTCATTATGTTTTCCATTTATATACCAAGACTGAGATTTTCTCCACTCTTTAGTTTGATTAATACTTGGTTTAACCATTTATATATTGTGAAAAAACGCGGCGGTAGCCCTTAAAAACCCTAACCCATCTTCCCATCGTTAAAACATAATCTATTTTATACACTCTATCATACAATATCCATATGGAACACAATCTATTCCATTATCTAAAATAAATCTCTTATCATCAAAGGCTCCTAATGCCTTTTTATTTACTTCTTCACTATATATGTTATGTTTATAACTTCTTATTGTATTCATTTTCCTATATTCTTCTTTCTTATTCATCAAACAATTATAATAATTTCTAAAAGTTATTGATTTCTTTATTACATATTTCTTTATTCCCTTTAACCTCTTATCAATCTGTTCACCATACTTATAAGCATATGCCTTTGCTCTCAATCCAATAAACTCACTCATTACTTTTCCACCCAACTCATCCTTAAACTTACCAATAACCTTTTCATTCTTTTTGGAAAATAACTCACTCTTCTTGCTGAAATTACTTGTATCATATACTCCAATATTTTTCTTCATATCTTCATAAACATCATCAGTTTTTATATCTAGGATAAAACTATCAGTATCCATATACAACAATGAAACATTTTCACCATACTCTTTCTTTAAGTCATTATACAAATAATCATACATCAATATCTTTGATAAATCAAGAACTGCTGTTCCAATATAAATTGGTTTATCCATTACAATACTTTCCTTTTTCATATGAATTGCAGAAAAGTTCTCTGAAAAAACCTCTTCTCTCTCAAAACTTGGTTTATTTATCAATCTCGAAGCTTCTTTCCAAGATGTTGCGAATCTAATGTTTTGCCTGTTTCTAACATTTTCCATAGTCTTTCCAAATACAGCATTATTCATTAATTTATAAAAGTCCCCTTCAAATTTTACTTTTGTATTTGCTCTCATATCTGTATTGAATTGAATATACTTTTTCACCCAAGGACTTTGTTTAAATTTTAAAACTCTATGAATTTTAGCAACTCTCAATCCTTCTCTCAAAAACTGTTTTAAGCTTCTCTGATGCAAAACATATCCCTCTTTATCATAGAATGTTGTTAATAACTTTTCTGTTGATTTACCTTTAATATTAAAACTTTTATGATAATCACTTAACCATTCTTTCTTTGGAGTTTCTTTCTCACATGCAAAAGGAAGATCTTTATGCTTATTATGAAGATCACTCGGGTACCTCAAATCAACTTCAAAATAATAACCTTCTTCTTCGTCATTCAATTCCTCTTGAGAAGAAATAACAATATTCATCAAAGCCTTTTCATAATCCTTTTCTTCCACCCACTCTAATTTACCATAAGGCAGAGATTGAGACTTTGCCCATCCATACAAATTATTAGCATCAAAATACATCAAATAATTACTATCTTTTTCACTATCATAATTTGGAAGATATTTATTATTTGCTTTAGCATATCTTTTTGAACATACTTGTGATATTCCACCTCTCTTGGACTTCTCAATCATCAAAAGCATATCAACATCACTGATTAAATCTATATCTTGTTTTGTCATTTTCAACATTGCACTCCAAGCTAAACCAGGAGCTGTGAAATAGTGGGCAGGGTCTAATCCATAACAATTTTTATTATGACAGAGTGTTCTAAAAGCCTCAAACACATCAGCTAACAATAAAACATCTGTTTTTAGATATAAATCATGATATTCTCCAAGGTTCTTTATCTTAAATATTTTCCATATTTCTTGTGCGTGTTTATATTCCTTATCACTTATCTCTTCTTCATAAAGGTTATTATAGAAACTTTCTTTTGAAGGAAGTTGTGTTTCTTTAAATCTCATAAATGAATCCATATAATCATAAGGATAAATTCCCTTACTTGTAAGAATTTTCTCTTTACTTTGAATTTCATTCCTTGTTTGAATTTCCTCTCTCGTAAGAATTCCTTCTTTAATCAGAATTTCATCTTTAATCTGAATTTCCTCTTTAGTTCGAATTTTCTTTATAATTAGAATTTCATCTTCAGTTAGAATTTCTTCATTAATTAGAGTTTCCTCTTTACTTTGAATTCTCTCTTTAATCTGAATTTCCTCTTGAGTGAGAATTTCCTCTTTTGGAAAGAATGAATTAAGATTTGGAAAAGAGTCCGTGGAGCTTAGATTTGATGCGAGGTAGGCTAGTGGTGTTCCCATAAACTTGTAAGAATCAAGAAACCGAATACGAGTTATAGGTTTTGTGAATATCATTTTTGTAAATGAAATATACTTTTGACTTGTGTTTGTTATAGCAGAAATATTCCCTGGTGTTTTTGAAAGTTCATTTATAAATAGATGTGTATCATAGTTGGCGCTGTTGTGAAGAAAGACTGGAATAAAAGAAGGGAATTTATAATTAAGATTACAACAGGAATGAGCGGGACCTCTATATTTACCAGTAAGATGACAATGGTCTCTAACTTTAGACTCCTTAATTTCCCCCTCACAAATATGACAGATATTGTTCATTCTAAATTCTAATTTTTCTTCTTTGGTTAATTTCATCGGTTCATTTGTTTCTTTCATTAATTTAGTGAGTCTTATACAATCCTTTTCTAATCGTTTTACAAACTCTTGTGAAGCATTTTTTCCACGATAATGTTCAAGTTTGTTATACTTTTCTCCAACAGATGATTTGATATAATAACAGAAACCACAAGGAATATGTTTTTGATATTTATTTGTATATGGTTCTTTTGGATTAGGAGAAGCAGTATTTATCTTTTTAAGGATACATTCAAAATCAGCGTACATCACAAATGGGTGCATGATAGATTTATTATAATCTTCAAAATAAATCTTTTCACCAGGTTTAGGCATTGTAATTACAGCTGATTTATGATTACTACAATATTTTAATGTTGTTCTAATCGTTCTTTTGTATGAAATGAATTAAGACATCGCTTACAAGGATATATTTTGTTTGCTGTTCTGAATACCTGAGAAGAGATTAATCTTGATAAATTATTGATGTATGTGTAATGTGAATTCTTTCCAACACTAAAATATAAAAGGTCAATGTGTGTTTCTTCATTTTTATGGTTGTTTGAAATTTTTAATATTTGAACTTTGTTTGTATCCGTTAATCCATATACATTAATAGAAAGATTATTCTTTTTCTCAAATTTAGGAATATCTGTTAGTGGCATTGGGAATTTAAAATCTTTAATGTCCAAGGTATTCTCATATTTCATATATTGTTTTACTCTTTCTGAATTACATTTTGGTGGATGAAAGTGAGCAAGAACAGACCAGAGAAAACATTTATTATCATTGTTCTTAATATTAACAACTGCCTTCTTTAGTTTTATTTCTTTTGGTAATTCAATATAAGAAGAAGCTTTAAGAGGGTTTGATTTTAGAATGTGTATATCTAAAAAGATGATTTTTTTAATATTGAATCCACTTCCTACCACTGTATTATCAACATCCTCCTCTTGTCTTGATAGTTCTTCATAAACCCCACTATTCAAAAAATCTTGAAATAATGTTATAAAATGAAGATCTGTTCTCATATAAGGAGTTTGTTCTTCATCTTGTCTTTTCATATTCATTTTCACTCCCATATAAAACTTTAAAGTTTTCATTTCTTTTAATGTCTTTTTAATAAATTTTTCAACATCGGGTTTCACTATTTCAATTGATTCAGCTATTGATGATGGACCGGGTTCTCCAAATTGAAAAATCCTTATTTTTATATGCCCTTTAAATGCCTCATCAGTGTTTTTAATATAATAGTCTCCCTTTACTTTAAACTCATTTTTCTTGTGTTTTTGTGATTGAAGATGTTGATTATAACTACTCTTCAAAACATCCTTTGAACAGATATCACAATGTTTTCTTTCCAACTCAAGAGGAGATATTTGATGAAATAGATTAAATGTGTGTTTGTTGGTTCGGAGGTGTTTTCTATAATGTTTATATTCGTGATTACAAACATCGCAGTACGTTGTATTCACCATATTTATAGAATAAAACTTTGCTTAAACTAAAATTTTCTTGATGAAAATTTCGTTTAATTTATAGGTGAATCTGTGCTTAAAAACATTTTATCCTCCAACTTTTTCACTTAATAAATACAATGTTTCAAGACACAAAAGACAAGTTTCAATCAATCTCTTCATCTGTTAAAGATACTGAGAAATATGTCAAGGATGTAATTTTGAACAAAGATAAATATAACAACTATTGGATAAAAACTATTATGGTAAATAATATGAGTTCTTCAATTTCCTTCAGTGGAAGGGCTTTTAGTATACCTGGTAGAACGTCAATTAAAGTATCTCTAACAAAAGTTTCTCCTCTCCTTCTAGTAATATATTCAAAACTAGAAAAAGCAATGAAACAAGAAAAAGTATCAAAGAACAAAAACCTTATGGATGAAGCTTTAGAAAGAAAAGATAAGACCATCTGTAATATGCAAGGAGAAATTTGTATTTTTTTCAACAACCCTAAAGATGTAAATCTTGATGAAATAAAGGATGTTAATATATCAGGTGAAATGACATTTCGTTCAATAGTAGTTAACGATAATTTTAAAATTACCTTTAATATAAAAAATGTTGTCGTTGAATCTGATAATGAAAAAAAGTATATCGATATCGATGGTAATATACAACTGAAAGTATAGATGAATTTCAGTTTAAGTAAAGTTTTACTTTATAAATATGCTAGACTTTCCTGATTCTCCATATGACAAATTTGAGAATTGCCCTGCGTGTGAAAGACGGGGATTAAACACAGAGTCAAAAGCCTATAAACAATGTATATTCTGTGATTATCTTCTAATTAATGATAATAAAAAATATAAAAAGGAAAATAATTCTTTTAGATTTACACCAAAAATGAATTACTTTACAAGATTGATTCGAGAAATGAATGTAAAGTATGAGGATGATAACACACCTTTCCTTACAAGGGAAGAAACTGAACGTATAAGAGAAATGTTCAAAGGATTGTTGTTGTATATTATTCATGGATGTAATTTTCAGGGAAATATCAACACAAGATATTGTATAAATAAAATAATGGATTATCTTGAAATTAAACCTAAACTTAGGATAAAATATAGAGTTTCTAAAAAAGCCAATAATAAATTAAATAACCTGTTTTTCAAATATATAAATGAATGATTTTTTACCTATTTGGGAAAATAAGATAAAATTTAACAACCATAAAAATCTCCCAAATTCATTAAGATGTCTCATAGTTGGTTCAAGTGGATGTGGAAAAACCTGCTTACTTTTAAAAATGCTCCTCACTCCCAACTTTTTAGATTATGATAATTTAATAATTTTCACAAAGTCGAGTTTTCAACCAGAGTATCAACTACTCTCACAAGGTTTTAATGCTGGTCTTCAAAAAGAAGATATAATAGGTTTATTTAAACGTCAAAAAAACCTAAATGATTATAACATTGAAGATATAATTCAACTATTTTGTGATACACAGAGATGTAAAAAGAAATCAAATCTTATAACTTGTATTCTTAGTGATAATACGGATGATATACCGTCTCCCCAAGATTTGGATAAATCAAAAAGAACCTCGTTATCTTTGATGATTGTGTTAATGAGAGAAACCAAACGGTAATGGACAGCTACTACACAAGAGGGAGACATTCTTCTTGTAATTGTATTTATCTTAGTCAATCGTACTTTCAACTTCCTCGTCGTTCCATCAGAAACAATGCTAATACTTTTATTTTATTCAAGTTAAATTCAATAGATATCAATAATTTTTGGAGAGATAATTGTTCTACATTATGTAGTAAAAAGAAATTTGAGGATTATATGAAGCACACGACTGAAAAATATAAATATATTGTTGTGAAACAAGATGAGATATTAAGGGATATATTTTTTGTTTTATAAACAATTACATATATAAATGACAACTATTATTATAAATCTTGTGGGTAAATCTGCTTCTGGAAAAAACTTTCATAAATCAAGGTTCTTGTGTAGTACAAATGAGAATATTGTAAATTTACTTAAAAAACACCCCGTTATACGCATTGTATCAACAACAACTAGAGCAATAAGACCTGGAGAAGTAAAGGTGAAGATTATCACTATATTTCAGTGGAGGAACATATGCGATTGAGGAATGAAGGACAAATATTTGAGGAGGTTTCTCTTGGTACAACAAAATATTCACATTGTAAGAGTGAGTTAAAGAAACTAAAATCTGGTGGTGTTGGGATATTAGAAACTAATCCAGAAGGAACGAGACAAATTATTAAATATCTGAGCGGAGTGAAGATTTTATCATTCGGTTTTGATGTTGATGAAGAAACTCAACACAAACGTATGAAAAGCAGAGATGCAAGGATTAGTGAAGAAGAAATTACAACTCGCATTAATGTTAATAAAGAATTTGATGAAATATTTAAAGAAAAGGATTTATTTGAACACATCTACTTGAATGATGAAGAAAAGGAAAATTTCCCTGTTGATCTTTACAATTCATTAAATGATATTTTACAATAAATAAATGGATACAAAAGAAAGAGCAAGAAGATTTAAGGAACATCAAGAGTTGGTTTCAAAAGTTATAAAACAACAGGAAGACATAAAGAAGAAACGCAGACAGAAACTAACGGGCGAAGAAGCATTTGAAAAAAAACAAGAGAAATTTTTTAAACCACTTTTAAAAACTTCCCAAGAAAAAATGAAAGATGTTTCCACAGTTCCCACAGTAGAATATACTCCTAGAAAGCTTCAAATGTTAAAAGATTTCAGTCAAATGACGGAGGAAGAATTAGAGCATTTAGGAGAATTAGAATATGATGATGAAGGTTTATTTCAACAACTGGAAGAGATTAATCAACCCCCTGATTATATTGTGAATGCTGTTCAAAACAATGAATATTCAGCGGATTCAAAAACCAAAGCAGGACTCATTCCAACAGAACAACCAGCAATATTTCATCTTGTTCAAGAAAAGGTATTGATATTTAATGATGAATTAAGGTTCTTAAGTTCTGCTCAACCCCTGTTAAACTAACTCCGAGATTAATGTTTCTTCTCACAAAAGATGGAAGACAAGGTTCAACTGTGAGGGATGAATCAAAGTATATTGATAAACCATTGGATATGGAAAATAATGATGATAGAGTATATATTGATTTGCTGAACACTCTAAATTATAAGGTTATTCTTTCTGGTAAAAGTAGGAAGAATGAGAAGGAGAAACACATTATTCAGGCTTTAAGTATCCTTGGTTCAGGTATTAGTTTTCTTCCAAATGACCCATCGCAATTAGTTAATAGACTGTTATTGTTGTTCGGCAGTAAGAAGGCTGGAAATAACAATTGTTTTAATGAAGCATCAGCCATTTTAGACCAGTTGATGAACATGAAAATAATTAATAAATCTCAATATAAAGACATTTTATCTCATATTAAATAAGATGAGAAGCACAATCCTGAGTTTTAATTTCACAACAAGCGACCACACATCTTCATTCCCATACCCACTACAACTTGACACAACAAAAGAATATGAGGCATCTTTATTGTCCATGGAGACTTATAATACCTTATTTAATATAACCGAGAAAAATGACAAGTTTAGTTATAATCCGGGAAGTGGATACAAAACGATAACAGTCTCACCCGGAGCATACGAGATTTCTCAAATATCTTCCGAAATTGCTCGTCTTATGAAAGAACAGGGTGATGAACCAAAAAATATTGTTATAAACATTCAAAAACATACTTCAAAATCAACGATTAAAGTTAAAAATAACTACAAGGTTGATTTCACAATTGATAATTCATTTAGAGAGTTATTAGGTTTCTCCTCAAAAAAGATTGAAACTAATGGGACGTTTTACAGTGATAATGTCATTCAAATATCCTCAGGAATAAATTCGGTGTTAATTCACTGTGATTTGATTGATGGTGCTTATAATGATGGATTAAAAACAAATACAATATTTTCATTCAGCGCATACTCAACCCCAATTGGTTATAAATTCAATATGGAACCTAAAAATTTGGTTTATCTACCTGTGTCAGGAAAAACCATACACAGAGTAAATTTTAGGATAACCGACCAAGATAATCGTGTGATCTCTTTTAATGGAGAAGTTATATCCATCAGAATTCACCTACGTGAAGTTTTTCAATAAATAAATACGATGGTTATTGTGAGGAAGCACGAGTTGGGAAAATATAAAATAATTACAGGGGATGGGATGTTCCTTTCCCCGTACTACAAGGGTGAAGGTATGTATCTTGGTAGAGGATACTATAAACCTAAGAGACAAAGGGGTGTCGGACATCAATTTAGAGGAGATGGGATAATTGATACTCTCATGGGTATTGGTTCAACTATTCTTAAACATAAAGACCTAATTGGTTCAACTGCTTCTGCTGTGGGAAATGTAGCAGGTGCTGTAAAGAGTATAAAAGATGCTCAGAAAGAATCTCATAAATTACAAGCAATAAAAGAAATTAAGAAAGGTAAAACTCAGTTGTCCCCCCAAGAACGACAGAAAATAATTCAAATACTTGGATCAGGGTTTCAAAAGTTTTAACATCTTTTTCCTAAATAAATACAAGTATGGAAGCAATTGATAGTATCTATGATTTGGATGATACTATTATTATCTCAAACTCCACTAAAAAAGAAGATTACTTCAAGGTAAATGCAATAACTGGAACAGACTGGAATACAAATGGTACAAAAAGTTTTGAAATAAATAATCAACAAACCTATTTGAATCTCTCCGAAAGTTTCTTGTTGTGTAAATTTAAATTCACTAAGGCTGGGAATAACACAAACGCTACACTTGTAAATGATTTCTTCTGGAAAATGTTTGATAGTGTGCGATTGTATATTGGAACACAAGAAGTTGAAGCGGTTGATTATGTCTCTGCTGTATCTGAAATGATGAAATTTACACTCTATACATTCAGTGATAGAATGGGAAAGGGGTCTGTCGAAGGTTTTATTCCTGATATGTCAACGGGAACAAACACAGACCCTGGATATATTCAAAGGAAAGGAATGTATAATGATGATACAAAAGCAGAAAATAGTTTTACTGTGGCAGTTCCTCTTAAAGGTATATTTGGATTTTGTGATTATGATAAAGTTCTGCATGGTCTTAAAATTAGATTTCAACTACAAAGGAATGATAATGAAAATAGATTGCTTTTTGGTGTTGGTAATGCTTTTGGTGATCAGAATAAATTTGTAATTGAGGAGATGAGTTGGTATATCAGTGAATATACTCCTAATCTTAAAACAGAAGAGATGTTGAATCGAAGACTTAACTCAAAGAAACCACTCAGTGTATCATACCTCAAAAGAAGATGTCAACACGTTAAACTCAATCAAACTACTTACACGTGGAATTTGGGTGTTCTGGAAGGAAAGCCACGATATCTGTGGATGATTTTTAAAAAGCCAGATGGTGATACTGCGACTGATAAGAATAATGCATTGAGTGATAATGCTAAGGTGAAACAACTTCGCATTTCTCTAGATGGAACATTTTATCCACGAGATAGATTGGAAATTAATTGGGAAAAAATGATTTTGCTGAAGCATACAAGTCTTACCAAAAGGTGTGTGAAAGTAATGGAAATAAAGAACCTATTTTGGATATGACAGCATTTAAAAGTTTGTATACAATCTATACGTTTGACCTGAGCGCTCAAAAAGAAACTATAAAGTCTAATCGAGTGGATACTTCCCTATACATTGAAAGAGGAGAGAGTGAAGAAGTTGATACATATTGTTTGCTTTTGGAAGAAACAGAATTGCAGATTAATACAGATAATGGTGTGATGATTAGTCTCACATAATTTTTTGTTAAATAAATGAGTGGCAAAGTACCAACTGGGGTATATGTTAATCAAATCAATCTTCATAAACTATCATCTTGTGTTCAAAATCAAAAGCCTTGTACGATTAACGTTAATACAATTCAGAGAAAAGGAGCAGTAAGAATTGATGTTTTGCTCACAAGAGAACAGGTTAAAATCTTGAATGACACTGGCTCACTTAAAATTAAAATGACAAAACCAATGTTGAAAAAATATTCAATAAGAGAGACGAGTGGAGGATTTCTCCCATTTCTAATTCCTTTATTTGCTGGTTTAAGTGCGGTTGGAGCATTGACGGGTGGTATTTCAACAGCGGTCAAAACTGCCAACGAAAGGAAGGCTCAACTCCAGGCTCAAAAAGAATTGGAAAGACATAACAAAGAGTTGGAGAAACAAATTAGTGGAAGTGGTGTAATTGTAGATTTTGCTGAAAAACTTGAAGGTCTGCCTGATAAAGCGAGATTGTTAGTTGGAGATATGCTTTCTTCTATAGCACAAGCAGGTGTAAAATTAACGAAAAGAGGTAATGGATTATATCTTTCTAATAAATAAATGAGCATTGATGAGTGGTTGAAAGAATTTGGAAAGAATACAACATCAAATTTACAACTTGCCAAATATTGTAAGAAATTAAAAATTCATAATGTGGTTATTTGTATGAGAGATGAATTAACAAAGGTGTCGAAACATACAAAGAATATTATTATGAACTTAGAAGATAATGATGGGAACGGTTCTCATTGGGTTTGTATTTTTAATAGTCAAGACAAATATTATTTTGATAGTTTTGGTCTTCCACCACCTGTTGAAGTCATAAAATTCTTACAGAATGGTGTTTATCAAACATTTCAAGTCCAAGAATTAAATTCCAAGTGTTGTGGTCAATTATGTCTATATGTGTTATTTCAACTCAACAAAAATAAAAAATTTTATGATATTATTTTTAATCTAATATAAATGACTTATGTTGGTAAAGATGGTTCTATCTTTGGTGTATCTCAAGAACTGGATATTGATTTATCAAATTATTATACAAAGGCACAGGCTGAACGATATAAATATAATATAAACAAAAATATTAACATGAAAAATGCTTATAAATTAAAAAATTATCCAAGCCCGACTGACGCGAATGACTTGGTGAGATTAAGCGATTTATCACAATATATATACTTAAATAAAACGGCTGTGTATTCTAAAGATACAGAAGTGTTGATATTATCTCCAGGTCATACAGAATTCACAGTTCGAATTAAAATAAATTTTTATAAAGAAGGGCGTATCGTTTGTATGAGAATAGAACAATGGGGGTATGATATGAATGATTTAGGGTATAATTGGTCATTTAAAATTAACCTCGAAGACCTGGAACAATTAAATCAGTCTCGTAAGGAAGAATATTATCCACTTGGTATCGAGAATGAGTTTTGTGGAGCCACGATTAGTAAACAACAAATAAAAGAATTTAATAAGGGTAAATATAATAATGGTTTTGCCCTTGTTTATCTCATGAAAACAGAAAAAACAGGATTATATATAATAAGTAAGGAAATACAAAATGATTTAACTATGGGAAGATGGGGAGGTGTTTCGTGCCATAATATTATTCTAACATATATTTCTAATACATAAATGACAGCAAGAAGGCTTCAAGAAAATTATCATTTCTGTGTCCAAGCCTACCTTCAAGAAAAGGGTATTCGGTATTTTAATAAATATGTTCTACAACATAAGAATGAGGTATTTTCAATAAAAGATTGGCATTATGCTGATGTTGATAAACCGACAACTTTAGATTTAATTACAATGTTAAATAATGAAAAAATTATAAGGTTAAGAAAAGGTAAGGCTCTTTTAGAAATTCAAAAGAAATTTTATTGGTTTCCTGTTGTAAAAAAAATTATTTTGGATACAGGAATAACAAGAAATCCTGATGAATATATGTATAATATTCTATGGGGTGTAAACGATTCAAGTATAGTAAGGGATGAGGAAGGAGTTGAAGAAGAGAGGGAAGAGGAGGAAAAGGAGAAGGAGGAGAGAGAGAAGGAGGAAAGAGAGAATAGAGAGAGGGAGGAAAGAGAGAAGAGAGAGGGAGAAGAAAGAGAAGGAGGAAAAGGAGAAGAGAGAGAAGGAGGAAAGAGAGAATAGAGAGAGGGAGGAAAGAGAGAAGAGAGAGAGGGAGGAAAGAGAGAGAATGAATAAATATCAAAATATGGAAACCAGTGAGATTCAAAAAAGAATAGAGGTATTACAGAAAATAACTCAACCCACCAGGAAGGAATACAAAGAATTAACAAGTCTATTTGCAATACTTTCGACAAAACTATTGGCATCGTCAAGCTATTCATTTTAATTCAAGTTTTTTCTTAAATAAATGGAGGAGAGAGTGAAGGCATTTCTTAGGATTCTTTATGTTTTAAAAATTAAGATTCAAATGTGCATGTTGGAAACTAAAAAGGTTTTTGCACTCTGCAGGAATTTTTCTCATAAATAAATGAGTTATTGTCTCAAATGTAAAAAGAAAACTAATACTAAAAATATTTCATATATTAAAAGTAAAAATAACAGGGTTATACAAAAAGGTATATGTTCGGTGTGTGGTTCAAAAAAAAATCAATTCATCTCCAAACACAAACTCGGAGGAGATATACAAAAGTTTTTATTAGGAAGTAAATTTACAACTACTGGAATACCAGGGGAATTACATCTTCCAGGGTATTCTTTCTGTGGTCCAGGCACAAACTTGGATAAAAGATTAGATGAGGCAGACAATCCTAAATCCTGGAGTAAACCAATCAATAGAGTTGATGAAGTGTGCATGAGACACGATATTGATTATGGGAATACCACAACGTTGGAAGAAAAGCATGAAGCCGATAGAGAAATGTTGGATAATTTGTCTCTGATACAAAATCCAACCTTGAGAGAAAAAGTTGATAGGTTCATCGTGAAGAAGATGATTAGTGCTAAATTGAAACTTGGACTTGGAAATTCAAAAAATTTATAGGCTCTAATGATGCCATTAAGACTGAAGAGCAATTAGCTGATGAATTACATAAACCAATATTCACAAAGTTTCAGAGAAGGAAAGTTTATTCCAAGGAAGTTGATTATATCTGGTCTGCTGATTTGATTGAACTCAATAATGATAAGGGGTACAAGTATGCTTTAACCGTTATTGATTTGAGGAGTATATACGCATGGGTTGTACCATTAAAAAACAAAACAGGTAATACTCTTATGTTACCTTTTCAACAGATATTTAATAAAAGTAAGAGAAAACCTAAGAAATTGTGGACTGATGAGGGTAGAGAGTTTTATAACAAGACATTTATGAATTTTCTAAAAAATAACAGTATTACATTATACAGTACCTTTAATGAAGGGAAGGCAGTTGTTGTTGAACGTTTTAATCGTACCTTAAAAGAGAGACTATATAAAAAATTCACACAACTCGGTTCACAACAATGGTCATCTTTTATTCAGGATATTGTGGATAAGTATAATGACACGATTCACACGTCAACGAATATGAAGCCATCAGAAACATTTACAAAATTAGAATATGAAAAAGAGATTAATGTCAGAAAACCTAAGTTCAAAGTTGGTGATATCGTAAGAATATATAGGTGGAAATCTCATTTTGAAAAGGGTTTTACTGAACGATGGACGAAAGAACTTTTTAAAATTGTTGATGTAATAGATACAGTTCCTTGGACTTATAAAATATATGATTTGGAAGGGAAGAGATTTTAGGTTCATTTTATTCACAGGAATTACAAAAGACAAAACTAAGCAGATAATACACCTTTGTGGACACTCGAGGGCCAAGTCCGAGGTGTATAACAGTATATAATGTGTGTCAAGGGGTGGACGTTCTTACATCTGTGAACCCCAAACACAGAATCCTCAACTGAATAGTCAAGGCTTAACTTTTGTTTGTGTGTGTGTGTGTGTGTGTGTGCAATGGGAGCAATAGGTTGGCGCTTCACTCCCTCCTACTATACACCGTTGTGGACACTCGAGGGCCAAGTCCGAGGTGTATAACAGTATATAATGTGTGTCAAGGGGTGGACGTTCTTACATCTGTGAACCCCAAACACAGAATCCTCAACTGAATAGTCAAGGCTTAACTTTTGTTTGTTGATGTGTATGTGTGTGTGTCCCAACCCTCACATTCAAAATCTCAACCCCAACTCAATCCTCGCCCAACACAATGTCTTTTTCAAAATGAGATTTCCACCTATATATATATATATATTTTTACGTTTTTTTTTCTTCTTCCAATTCTGTCTTTTAAGGCTTTCAGGTTTGATGACGTAGAAAGGGGGAGTAAGCCTGCACTTTCTTCCCAGAACGAACAATGTATATTTTTTGTTTTTTTCTCTTCTTCCAATTCTGTCTTTTAAGGCTTTCAGGTTTGATGACGTAAAAAGGGGGAGTAAGCCTGCACTTTCTTCCCAGAACTTTCTTGATCTTGCTCCCATCAAGCACCATCCGACAAAGAACTACATCGATAG
>NC_140964.1:97694671-97732171 GCF_056783735.1 Eptatretus burgeri | reverse complement strand
ACATTGACACATTGGACGAAGGTCATGGTGTCGAGCCAGCTTTCATTGCTCATAATGCACATTGGCATAGGTCGTGCAGGCTTACGTACAACAATACAAAACTGGAACGTGCAAGGAAGCGTTCCAAAGATATACTGGCTGATGATGCAGGTGAAGGCACATCTGATGTTTCTAAGGCCTAAGTAACATTTGCTCTACGGTGAGGATACGGCGGCCGTACACCCTCTGAATTGACAGAAACATGCGGCGGCCGCAGAGTTTCTGCGGTGGCCTCATGGTGGCTCTACGCCGTTTGGCTATATTTTAAAGGCCTCAGGGGTCGCTGTGGAATTATAACGAGGAGTTATTACTTTTTCATTTCTACATTCGCCGTAGCAATTCGACAAGCCGAAAAAAAAAAAAAAACTGGTAAAAAAAATAAAAAAATTAACCCATTCGTTACCGTCCATCTGGCCGCACATTCGCCTTAGGGCCCCCCTGCGGTTGCCTTGCGGGCACCTTGAGGCTACCTTGCATCTGCCTTGAAAATTCTATGGCCGCCGCAGGGCCCCCTTAAGTTCACCGTGCGACATCAAATCAAAGACCATACGGCAACCCCACGTTTTCGGTTTCCACAATTTCTAAATACGCCGTGCGGCTACCCGAAAAATAAAAACATATGTGACTGCTACACTGTGTGACCATGGAAATACTGCGGCCACCGTATAATTGCTAGTGGCCGTAGATTTTGGAGACCCCACGGCTGCCGTGTCAAATGTGACTTCGGCCTTCATGAGATATTGAGCAAAATAGTTTGTCAATGGCGGCCATCTTGGATTTCAAGATGGCAGCCACAATTTTCAAACATTTTATGTCACCATTGGCTTCCTCGAGCCGTAAAATGTAGGTATAGGCGGTTCAACTGTCTCAATATCTGTACTTGTTAAGGAGATATTTAACAAAACAGGTCCACACTGGTGGTCATTTTGAAATCCAAGATGGCCACCAATGGGGTGCAATTTCCGGTGGTCCCTGGACTAAAAATCTTTGTATTGTATTACTCTTACCATGTGCCAAGTTTCATGCTTTTAAGGGAAAGTACACAATTGATCAGCTAAGCCACCCCACTAATATATACATATGTATGTATGTATGTATATGTATGTATGTATATATATATATATATATATATATATATATATATATATATATATATATATATATATATATAGATAGTTGTAATTTTTGATTTACCATACTCTTTACAGAGCGTTGGTGCTGTCATTGCAATTTCTTTGGAAGGGTTATACTGGGTGTTTGCCTTTGCCTTCCCAATGTGTTTATTCATACTCTATCCTTTTTCAATGATGAGCATCAAGCAAGGAAGCAGCTCATACCCTTTTTCTGTTATTTCTCCGAAATAAGCGACGGGTGGGTGCTGGTGGCAGGCAATCCATCTGTCCCTTACATACATACATTCGTCCGTTTACATTTGACTAAAACATCCTCTCCTCACAAACTACCCGACCGATCTCGACTAAATTTGGTACGATGCATCAGGACAGCAAGGTCTCTCGTGGGGTTGTTTCCCCCATCTGGATGCGCCCCTATATAGGGGGTGTAAGGGGGGTTTTACCCCAAATATTCATATTTTACTCAAAAATGTTCTTCGCAGAAACTGCCAGACAGATCCAAACCAAACTCGCCATGAGCTATCGGGACCTTACCCTAACTTTAAATTGTGCTCCTAATAGCCGTATCTCCCCTGAAAAGCGAGCCGTGGGCCCCTCCCCGAATCCCTCATTTTCACTTAAACTTCTCCACAACTACCTGAGCGATGTGGACCAAATTTGGTTTAATGCATCAGGACTGTAAGGCCTCATGGGCTGTGCTCCACGTTTGGATCTGCCTCCTATGAGAGGCTGAAAAGGGGGGCTCGCTTCAAATTCAGGTAATTTATTTTAATATCTCAGAAACCGATGGCCAGACGCAAACCAAACCCTGCATGAAACATAAGGACAATACCGTCAACTTAAGTTGTGCTCTCCATGACCATACCACTTCAGGAAGGGAGTCCATGGCCCCTTCCCCCTAATTATTCATTTTCACCCCACCTGTTGGGGAAATCACCATCAGTCCCACACGGGGCTATTTATTTCAGTATGACTTGGCTCGGGTTCGAATTGCCGACCAACTCGACTCGAACCATTGCGCCACTGAGTCCGATATATATATATATATATATATATATATATATATATATATATATATATATATATATATATATATATATATATATATATATATATATATATATATATATATATATTACAAAAGTTCTGTCAAGTACACCCTGCACTGATTGGTGATTAAGCCATCAATCAAGGTGTGCCTCGCCCTCAAACTTCGCTCAAATTCTGCAAACATGGCTGGATCGTGCCCGTTGAGACCAAACCCAACTTCACATCAAAAATTGTGCCTACAACCTGGTTTTCTCCTCCAAAAAAACATATAAGAGATGATGAAGGGATAAAACATCAAGAAGATTCTAGGGGGAAGCAGTTTTTGACATGAACATGCGGGGAAAAAAAGACAGATGGCTGCTGTCTATAAAAATAAAAACACATCTCCTAATATAGTCATTTTCCCTCATGCTTACACTAAACATGCATAATGGAAATAATTATCGTTATGCAACACAATGTTAACCCCTTGACGGCATTCTTGCAACAATATATAACCAGACTCAATGTCATAATGGCGAGAGTATCTGCTCTTCGGCTGAGAGGTCAGTGCTTCAAACTCCAACCAAGTCATATGAAAGTGCATTCTGCTTCCATTAGTCCAGGAGCCAGGGGTAATTTATTTTCTGGAAATGACCAAGTATGTGGCTGTTATTTTTGGATAGATATTGTTATGTCCCTGGGTTTGGGGCTCGCCACGAGGGGAAGCACTTGAGTTTCTCCTGAACACCTGGTCCTGAGACTGCCGACCACAGATAACTCTGCAGTCCAACAGGCTGTATTTGTTTCACAGATGTAGCCAGCCGCTTGACTTAGACTACCGGCCTCGCAGGGTTATGCTTCGATGCTTCAGCGATGCCTTTCTATTAGCATGGCAACCGAACAAGAAGTCACACCCTCATTGCTGCACCTGGTGATCTTCTGCCAAGCAGAACAGATTGCTGCAGCTCTGGCGAGCAGAGCAAATCATATGGGGTATAACTTCCCATCTAACTAAACTTGTACACTGTGTCAGACCAATGAAGGAAAAGACAACTGAGACAGATTGGAAATAACAACAAACAAACATTTATTAACACACACAAGCAATCATTTAAAAGCATGTATATACAGGCAAGAAAGCAAAAGGCATGTAAGAGCAGATTTAACTAACACACATTCTTTCTTGGACAATGTTATTTTCACAAAATACAAGCCCATCATTATATCATGGAGGAAGAATACAAGAAGAAGAACTTGAGAAGAAAAGTAAAGTAAGGTGCAGTGAAAGGAAAAGTAGGATCGATTCTTTTCTCCCTCACCTCACACAGACCAACGAGACTGCGCCATGGTCCAAATATATTGGAGAATGTGGGGGAAAGGAAGGGGATATGGCATGATGGGACATGTCGCTGCATCATCGAGGCATCCAGACCCAGCAGGCAAGTCCTCTCTGGCGTGCAAGATACGCAACTCTCCCTTCTATGCCTCAGCTTTTTCTTCCTCAGGATGTCACGTTTTTCTTCCATCTCTGAGCCTTCTGCTTCTCACAGGATAAGCTTTTCAAACAAGTACAAGCTCTTAGGACAAGACCAAGTTCTAAAGTGACTCTGTCCCCTTCCTCTTCATTTCAGGTTTTCCCTCTGAGCTCATGCGGGCCTCCTCATTGGTGCGCATCTGATGCGAGCGGGTCCATGATTCAGCTTGTGGAAAATGCCACGTCATTCTGTGGGAACTTTCAACACAGCCCCAGCCCCTCCCTTCATGTGCCCAAGGCCACGATGAGAGCCCTCCCTCGTGTGCAAGCATTCATTGCACAGTGCTCCACTGCATCCTGCCTGCGAGATGTGCCATACTTTATTATGTATGGCAAAAGCATTGTTCTTCGTGCCATGGAGACAGTCTCATCTGGTGAAGGTAATCAGATCAGCCTGAAGGATTAATGACCACAGATGGACCGAGTATGCCCAATTAATGCATGAATGGGGTGGCAATGGAGAGGGATGCAAACGGACTGAAATATGAAGGGATGGCTGTGGGGTTGAAGGTAAGACTGATGGGGTGAAGGGGGGATTGTCAAAATGAGGTTTGGTGAACAGGATTATTGGTGGATTAAGAAAGGCAGAGGGTTTGAATAGACTGATGGAGTGAAGGAGGAAAGATTGAAAGGAGCAGGAACGGGGGGGGGGGGGGGGAGACATCACACTGGGGAAATACAAACTAAACAATGCATGTCACCTGAACAACTCTTAGACAAGGGGCCAGGGACTATCTACACAAAGACTAATGAAATAACTAATCCTCGGGTCAGACATGTCCATGAATGCTCTCCCCCTGGGGTAAGTTACCAAAACAGTAACATTATATTATCAGGCATTCCAAAACCCATGTCTTAAGGTTCCCCAGTGATGGGTTGGAGTTTTAGGATCATTCAGAATTTTGAAGTCTGGGTGGCAGCTTATTTTTATCAACATTTATAATTTGTTGAATTACTTCATTCATCACATCACAAACAACCGTGAGAGTGCTGGGAGAACAAATCATCAATCACTTTGAAGGGTCAGTGTCCTTGGCTCCTGAACTACATGCTTGAAGCTTGTCATTTAAAAGGATAGATAATGGACAAACAATGCTGAGAAGGTAATGGCCAACCACCCAGTATAACCCCTGCCAAGTAACTGCTTCGGCAGCACCAACGCTCAGTAAAGACTATGGTACATAAAAATCTAAAATACACTGTCAAGTACTTATTCTTTGCACGAATTATCTTGCATGGTTTCTTTTAAAATTATTTCATGGTCCGTAACTTTTGTGCATCAAACATGATTATTGTCTACATTTTAACGGGTACAACAAGGAATATTTATTCACTGGATTTATCTTTCACCAAAAGTACTTAAAAACGAAAAGCATGAAAGTTAGATCCACGCAAAAGATCAGTACTTTACAGTATACTTTTATTGACAAGATCACCGGTGTATTGCCTGCATAAAGGAACCAATCCATGGACAAATTTCTAGCTCGCTGGCAATCACGTTTGTGTGGAGATGCCTTTTTATAGAGAAAAAGAAGAAAAACAAAAATTAAACATTACAAAAAAATGCTTCAGCTCCAAGGCCAAAGCGCACAGTCAAACAAAGATTCTTAAATTACTAAACATGCAGATTGTCAAAAGGCCAAAGGCTAAATGCCCCGAAGGCTAGAGCTCAGGGCCAAACAAAAAAACAAAAACTCTTATCTCACAAGACCAGAATGCATGGTCAGATCAGAAACGGTTTCTGTTTGAGCACCACTGACCATTAACTCTGTTGACAGATGTCTTTTGAATTGAAAACGTTAAAAAGAAAAATAACATTATTGTTCTTAGGAAAAAAGAAAAAATTATGAAAGGAAAAATAAAAAGCTAAGCTTGAGTCGTATTTTTTTAAGACTATTTTTACATTAAAAAAAAATAAAAAAACCTTTTAACTTCCCCTTAACAGAGGGGTCCTCAAGGAGAGAGTGTTGATTATATGACCATGCATTTTGCCCTTGTGTTCAGGCATGTATGGTTGTGTGTATGTCGGAACAAGAGCTTGGTCTTTGAGCCAAGTGAATGTGACTTAGTTCCACAAGCTTTATTTGTCTGTATACGTTGATCTTAGGGCTGAAGTACACGGGTTTAACTTTGTTATGTTTGATTTTTTTTTTCCTTCTTCATAGGAAAAGGCTCCTCTCAACAGAATGATGCCCGAGGAGCTAGAAACATGTTCATGGATTAATTCATTTCCCCAGGCAGTGGTAATCTTGCCAATAAAAGGTTTCTAAACTCAATGTAAGCTGATTGATGCTGTGATTAACAACATAGCAGCTGATAATGCCTTAGACAGCTCTGTGTTTTTCACATTGCAACTGAACCAGTTTGGCACACACACACACACACACACACACACACACACACACACACACACACACACACACACACACACACACACACACACACACACACACACACACACACACACACACACACACACACCATCCAGTTCTTTATTGAGGTAGTCTTATCTCATTGCGGCTTCGACAAAAATCAAACTCTTTCACTGTTGTGGTGTCTTGAATATACAAGTGTCACATTTGCCAATACATCATGGATTCTGACAAAGAGGAAGTAATTGCCAACTACAAATGTTTCTGATCGGAAAAAAAAATTTGAGGATGGAAAGTTGCTTTTAAATTTCTTACCAAGACAGCAATTGTAAAGAAAAAACAACGTCCCATCTCAGGTGGTGTCCCATTTTGTACACCTTCTCATCCTGCTATAAGTATTTCTTCACATAGTACTTTTTATAGTAAGCAGCATTGCAGTGAAAAATGTGACATGCAGCAGTTTATACATGGAAATAGAAGCGCAAAACGAATAAAGATCATCCAAAAAATATTTTTGCAGAAATTTGCTTGATTCAGCTTTTGCTGCAGAAATTTGCTGCAGAAATTGCCGCCAAATGTGGTTGCCGCCACATTTGCTGCAGGAATTCAGCTTCTTTTAACACAGAGTTCAGCACTTGCCAATGCCGGTAAGAGACAAGTGGCTACAATGCGAAAACGAGCACTTCAGCGAAACAGTACACTGCATCGTCAAGATCCTTTCCTTGATAATCGCAGAGTGATCAGAGTTGGTGGGCATCTGTAGCTAGCCAATTGTGAGCCTGGTCTGCAACACCCAGTGATCATTCCACGACACCATCACATGACGAGTTTGATCATTCAACATTTCCATGAACAAGATACTCATCAAGGTCGTGAAACAACCATAAATTATCTGAACCAGTGGTTTCTGCGTTGTTGGAATGAGCTCAAGTTACATTTCAAAATGTGGATGGTGTGGAAGACTGCAAGCTGCAGCCCCAGAACAAAAGATGGCTGATTTGCCCAAGGATAGACTGAACCCTGCCACACCATTCACATCCTGTGTATTGGATTTATTTGAGCCATGGTACATCAAAGACAGACGTAAAGAACCGAAGAGGTATGGAATCCTGTTCATGTGTATGGCGTCCAGAGCCATTCACATTGAAGTTGCCAACTCTTCGGAGACTGATGCTTTTATCAATGCTCTTCGTCGTTTTTTGGTTATTCGAGGCCCAAGATGCCGACTTCGATCAGACTGAGGCACAAACTTTGTGGGAGCCAACAATGAACTTGAAAGAGCATTGTCTGAAATGAATCACAACAAAATCAACAAGATGCTTTTGACAAAGAACTATGATCATTTCAAATTCAAAATGAGCATTCCTTTAGCTGGTCACATGGGTGGTGTCTGGGAGTGGCAGATGCAATCAATCCAATGTGTAACTTTTATATGAAGATCGATGTCTTTCTGCGGTGTGAACGAGCAAAATGAACAATAATTATTTTATCTTTTTAGTTACAAGAGTCCTTTTTGTTTGGCCCATCGGCAGGAAGGTAGGAAGGCCTCGAGGTACACACACTCGCTTCTAATATGTCTTGCTGAGTTTGAATCCCAGCTCAGCTATAAATTGTCATCCTGGTGTTTCACAGGCAGGGTGGTTCAACAATCGGTGCGTTGTCCCTTGGATGGACGTTAAACTGAGCATCCTGTCTGTCGGCATTAGTTGGTGTACGTTAAAGAGTTGGTCGACAAAGTTCGTCAAGGAGAGTAGGCAAGCCATTGCCGGCAACCAGGCCCAATTCCAAATTCCGGCTCCAACCAGCCAAGAGGTGTTGCATCAGTGGCACCCACAGTCAATGATGCTATCCCACATGACAGGCATTTGCTGCACACGAAAGAAGAAGAAGATATAGCCTGTAAAAGCAGAAGCACAGTTTTACAGAGGGAAAGTGCCGTCCGTGTCGCCCATCGATGGTCGTAATGCATGTACTTATCGACTGGATTGCTCACGCAATCCGGACAGAATCTGACACCACGCCATATTCCAATACGGGCTCGACTTGAAGGCCTCATTTTTATTGCACATGCATGAGGACTTCGCATATTACCAGGGAGTTGCACATCACAGAACAAACATACATTGACACTGTGGGGTGACATAACTTTTACCATGAGCTTGTTATACATATAATCTCAACACAAGGAAGAGTGACATCATTAGATCCTCGTGGAGGATCTCGAAGTCTTACTCACGTTGTTGTTCTTGTGGACTTTTTTGTTTCACAGCCTACAGTTTTCATCGAACCTTCCTGAAACTTGGCGTATGTATGTAAAAATACCTTGTGCAGACAGTAACGAACTCCAATTTTGAAAATTTCTCCGAGAAAAAAGGTTATGACGTCAAAATATCTCCGCTAATGGAAATCGCCTAAAAATTATCTCCGAAACGAGGCAAGCTGTTTGAATTCTGTTTGCAGGAATCGAACAGGGCATCAGCAGAGATGAATTACCGCACATATGCTACATCACTATGACGTCATATCAATTTTTATGACGTCATTCCTATTTTTTGACATTTATAGATCCTCGTGGAGGATCTCTAAGTCTTAGTCTCGTTGTTCTTCTTCATCTTCTGCTTGTGGACTTTTTTGTTTCACAGCCTACAGTTTTCATCGAAACTTCCTGAAACTTGGCACATATATGTAAAAACACCCTGTGCAGACATTAACCATCTTCGATTTTGAAAATTCCTCCTTGAAAAAAAGTTATGACATCAAAATATCTCCGCTAATGGAAATCGCCTAAAAAATTATCTCCGAAACTAGGCAAGCTTTTTGAATTCTGTTTGCGGGAATCAAATAGGGCATTTGCAGAGATGAATTACCGCACATATGATACATCACTATGACGAGAGATCAATTTTATGACGTCATTCCTATTTTTTGACATTTTTTGTTTCACAACCCAGAGTTTTCATCGGATCTTCGTGAAACTTGCCATGTATATGCAAAAAGCCCATGCACAGGCAGTAACCATCTCCGATTTTGGAAATTCTTCCTAGAAAAAAAGTTGACGTCATAATATCGCCGCTAATTGAAATCGCCGATACCATTATCTCCGAAACATTATCTCCGAAACAGGCTATATATATATATATATATATATATATATATATATATATATATATATATATATATATATATATATATATATATATATATATATATATATATATATATATATATATATATATATATATATATATGTAAGGGTGGTCCAAAAACAGCAAAAAAAATTCAGATGTCTCCACAAGCTTTAAATTATTCCACTATAATTCAACAACGCGCATAAAAATTTTTTAAGATGATCGGAGGTGATTTAGAGGTCGCTCCATATGACGACTTTTAGTTTCATGAGTTGGTTAAATTAGGTATGGTCAGGTACGATTACGGGTAATTCTGGATACCCCAGGTGGAAATGGAGTGCATTTTCGAACTCTATGGGGTCGATTTACTCTAAGAAATGACTACACCGACATTGAATTCACTACCATTTCGAAAATATGACCTAAAACAAGATTTATCATTACTGGAGTTGAGTTACTAATCCTACTCATTTCGATATTTTCTAATATATAATTAATTTGTTGTCCGTCTAAACATTTCGTGACAGATGTCAACAGATTAACATGTGTCACCTCGACATCTAAGAAAATTGCCACGAGCAATTTCTTGAATCCTTTCTGTGTGAAGAGACCTTCGTGTTGCTGCATCAGCAATCTTTTGGTGATCGTCAGCATCATGGACATCATTTGCTGGAAGAGTCATTTCTTATGGTTGGATTCGCTGCATGTTTGTTACATGGGACATGTTTCCACCTGTAAAGCAGAACAACAGGCCATAACACCTATAATACACAGAGTAACTGTTATGCATACAAAGTCTAAGTGTTATGTTTATACGGCTGTTGGAGCTGTGACATTATCTTCTTGGAAATCAGTGTTATCTATTTGTGCAGGTCCAAGAAACCCCTCTGCTTTCTCTCTGGGACAGACAAGATTCTATGGAAAAAAAGAAATTCATCAGATCGATATTTAAGTGAATATCAAATAACTAAACATTGTTTTGTGCGAAAATGATAACGTACGTCTTGAGTTTCATGTGCAGTCCATGCGGCACACAATTCAAGGGTGTCTTTGTAGGAGATTGTGATGCCGAGTTTCTTCAGTGTGGTTATCAGATCCTTACTTCGTGTCATTCCAGAGATAGTAGCTGCTGTTAGAACCTTGTGAAAATACAATAACAAAGTTGTAGAAAGCCATATTAATGAATGGTATAGCTGCGTATGTGAAGAATCAACTGGGAAGAACTGATGGTAATGGTACAATGTGGTAACTCGAAACAAAACATTGAATCCATCACTTTAAAATCTCGTGTTACAATTGCTCTACCTGCAGCAGTGTCATTTTTCTCGTTATGTGTGAGAGTAGTAGGTTACTCAGCATGCAGATCTGAGGATTGGTCCAGCTTCCTCCAAAATCCTGCTTGTTTGTGTCAGTCATCCATGTCAGGAACGTTCTTAGATCCATTGGTGTTTCAGTGAACTCATTCATCTGGTCGAGATAGTCAGTCACCATTATATCTGCAGCTTTATCACACAATCTCTTGGTGACAAGTAGATACAGCTGGTCATCTGGTATACTCCATGGTTAATGGCAGCTTCAATGTAGGTTCCTCCCATGCTTTTGTCAAACACAATCATCGACTCGTTACAGTGGAAAAGGACATGGAATCCAAGACGGTCCTTGAAATGGCTCTCGAGCAATTTCTTGAAGTTGGACCCATGACCACTCTAAGGAAAGTTGAAATTGTCCAGCATTCTATCACAATCAGACAGGAGACCAGACAGCATTCGCGGTTCACAGTTGTCGAAAATGCAGCATTCAATGTGACGAAAAAACATTTCATCAACTTCCTGCCTGCGAACATTCTGTATATGAATGTCCCGGGATGGACTATCTTCCTTGTAGCTCCCAGAAACATACTTGTCCCAACATGCTTTGTGGTAGCAGCTCTCCATGGCACAGAAATCATCACAATCAGCGATGAATGCCAGAATGCCTGTTCACATAATGTCATCCTCAATGTATACCATGGCCACTTTAAACTGGTCCCATGCCAGTTTCTGTGGAAGATAAAAACAATACACCAGAAAGCATGTATCTTCATTTGTCAAAACTCAAGTGTTTTCAGTAAAATCGATTGTAAACAAATATAAGTTAACAAATAGTGATGCTCTTTTGATCTATTTGAATGCCAAGTATTAACAGACTGTAAACACCAAATTCAGAAATCCTTTGAGTGCAGAGGTGCTGGTTATGGCAAATGTTGCAATGCTGTGTTCAGACGAAGATTCCACAACAATAAGTGGATCTTGCAACTCCTGTTCGCAAGACTTTTATTTTTGTCTCGTTGCTTGAGAAATCCTGGGACCGTCAGAAATTTTTAATTTGCATGTATTGTGCATCAATTTTCCATTTGGCCCAGCAGCCCAGTCAACTCGATCAAAAGCACCTTCGAATGTATCAAGACCAATTCATTCCTGTGCCTTAAATTTCAGGTTCTCCCAGGCACCAAATCCTTCAACTCCAACAGATCCTCAGCTTTAACGTCTTGCTCACACAGTATACAATTAGACAGTTACTTTCTCTTTCGCCCAGTTTCCTATGGCCACAGCTTTATCAGTGGTCATGATATTTGAGGATAAGCCATTATTTTAACTGCTCACTGCAACACAAATATTAGAGGATGAATAATCACTCAAAGCACTCAGGACATACAGTATATGTGTGTGATTTTGGTAAACTATGACAGAGTGGTATCTGCTTGCTGGCCTGAGATGCTATTAGATGAAAGTTCCATGTATTCCTGAGAACTGAATGCCTTTTGGGTGTTGCAAGTGTGAAAGATTGATCTAAGAGCATTGAAAACCCGAGAATAGACTCCATGCCCAACTCTGTGGGTGAAATCGGTCAAAATCCGAAATATGCAATCTTCTCATGGCGGCCATTTTGTGTTTGCTGGCCATTGGAGAATTCAATAAATGAAGATTGTTCGTATTTCTGAATATCTTTGGTATTTGCAGAAGGCAGATGGACCTAAACCCATTAAAAACTCGAGATTAGACACCCTGGTGATATTGTGGGTGAAACAGGTCAAAATCTGAAATGGACAATAGTGGCCATTTTTTTTATCTAGCCCTTTAATATGTCAATAAATGAATATTTCAGGTAGTTCTGAATACAATTGGGAGTTGTAAGTATGTCAGATTCATTTAGTACCCCCAAAACCCCAAAAGAGACACCATGGGCTTGAAATTGATCTAAATCTGAATAATTCCATGGCCATCATTTTGGAAAACGCCACCGATCAGCCATTCCCCATCATTTCATGAGGTGTGTGGAAGCTCATTTTAAAGATAACGAGCAGATACCTGTCTTCGACGGGTATGGGGGACAGGACAGATCACAATACTCGGTTACGGTAGTTTCTTTGGATGTTTTGCGCCGCCATCAACAACTCAGTTCATATTGGTGGTGTGTCTCGGTGTCCATGGTAGCGTTTGAGACCGGTTGCCTGAGAGTTTAGATTGTTGGCCTTGACACATAGTGCCGGATGAGAAACACAAACGATTTGACATATTCATCGTTTCTATATGACCTCCATCAACAGATTAACAACATGGCAGGATAAAAGTCGTAAATGCTGAGTTGAACAAACGTCCTGAACTCAAGGACTTAGTGAAGTAAAGCATATCGTCTGGGACCCGGCTGTCAGTTTGCCGCCGAACGCTGCTGAGTGTGATGTCATCGATTCCCTCTTTGAAAATTATATCTATATTCGATTTTTTGAATCCGCTATCACCTGCATAAAGACATGGAACACATAATGTGAATATTTCGGAAGTATGACCAGAATATTGTTGCGAATTCACGCCCGCCGGCATGCGACGGCTGCGTCACTCGAATCGCGACCGCGTCGCCCACCGGACGGACAATTCAGTCGTGACCCTCCGGGAACTATTGCCTGGAGCCAGTCACGGGTGGGACTTTTGACCTCACCACAATCGTGCCAATCGGCCACTCACGTAGGATAGGGTTGTTCGCCAAACTCGACCTACCTAAGTACCCACGCGGATGGTAAACCGGGCGATCGTACCTCGCTGCAGGTCGACTCCGGACACGAACCGCTTAAGCGGTCCGTTCCGTGCTAAAGTGATAACCGAGCAGTGTTATCGTCGGCCTCGATGGTTCCGATTAATTATCGGTCGTATTAAGCCCACTACGAACCCTTTACGTGAAGCAGGATGGAGGGTCAATAAAGAAAAGATGAAGCGAAACGTGAAAACAGTTCACACAAAGCACATTTATTACGCGACTCACGGAAAGCACACATATACAGCCAAACAGTCAAAATGCACATATAGCAATCAAAAGAAAAGCAACAACGACGCAGAGTTACTACCGACTACACGCACACATGGCAAAACTTATACAGTTCCACTTTACAGACGGCGCCAACACACATTTACTCAAAAGCAAAGGAAAGAAGCCACCCTCATAGACAAGGGGGCAGACGAGTTGTCGGCCAATATGTGCGCGTGACCTGAAGGAGCGGCCAGGCCCGCGAGACCGGGGGTGTCCTTTTAACACTATGTAGCTAAACTACGTCCCCTCTACACATCCACAAGTCTGTCTCTGTCCTCAAATCTCTAAAATCCCTTTCCCCTCCGAAATCTCAACTAAAACCCTTTACCTAATCCATTCCACGGGCCCCATGAGGACAAACCCCTGCCCCATGGAGCCGGTCGAGCTCAGCTAACCCATCCCCCTAGCTAGTTCATCCTGTGCCCGGGCAAGGGGGTCTTCCACCCCTTGCCCGGGAATCCTGTTCACCCGAAAGCGAGGCTTGCTTTTTTTTTCCTCGCACAGCACCAGCGCGGCAACTCGCAACCTGCGCACCAGCGCGGCATTTCACTGCCGCGCACCTTTGGCGTGACGTCTTGGCAGCTGTTCGCGTCCCTCGTCCCTCTTGGACGGTACCACCCGGCAGGGATTCACCCTCCTGCCGGATTCCAACCAGACACGCAGCCATGACGTCACCCGGCGCATAAAAAAACACAAGCCTCACGTCTCGAGGGGTTCCCCACGCGAACACATGTGCTCTGCCCGTTGGAGCTGAACACACCCGCCCGCGTGGAGAACCCGTCCGGTCCAAATCCGTCTTCCTGCCGAAACTTTGTCCATCCGCGGGATTGGCAAATCCACTGCTGGCGTTTCCGGACCGGGTTTCACTCCCGCAAGCGAGCACGTGGCGGTCTCGTGCATTGCACAGCACAGACTTCGCACTCGCCACTGGGTGAACCCGGCGCGGTTTCCGAAACAGCTACGGCCGCTACTCGGCCTTTATCCCTCTGTCGCCGTCATCTCCGTTCCACTCACACACTCCTGCGTGTTACGACACTCAGACTGCACTCCATTAAACTCACATTCACACCGGGAGATGCGGCTGCATGTTCACGCATACCGACCGACATCTCCCTTACATACCGCTCTCTCACACACAGTGTCTCTCTCACACTGACCCTTTCACTCACGCATGCCATTTCCCTTGCACACGTGGTTCCATTCACACGCGGCCGTTCACCCACACCCGTGGCTCCTTCCACCCACAGCGTGCTAGGAGGCACGCACTTCGGCACACTTGCCACCACAACACTCACACACGGGGCCGCACTCACACCTTGCACCACACACACCGGGACAACCACACTGGGGATTCGTGTTACCCCAAGGGGTTCCAGGGCCTCTATACCCCCCAAGCTCGGCGTGCACCCGTTCGCAGCACTCCTCCCCTCGACCTCGCAAAGCATGACCGAACCCGCCTGGTCGTGAGTCACCTCAAGGGGGCATACTCCCTCCCCTCGTTCCTGGAAGAGGCCATCCAAATGCTTGCACCGGGTCATGAAACAGTCATCCAGCTCCCCCTCATCATCATCCACTAACTCTGTGTGTGTGCTCTTCACTAACCCCGTCTTCATTGTGTAATCTCTCCTTTACCGTTTTTACCTCCCGTGTCTGTTATTTCCGTCTCTTCCCTTATTTCCCTTGTCTCCACTATTTTTATTTCCTTTGTCGTCACCTCATGTCTCGCCTCGCACGTTTCGGTCACCCCATTTAATTTTTCCCTCTGTGTCACCGTCACGCTTCTCGCCCAACACGTCCCCCAAATTATTTTGCCCTTACCCACCTCCATTGCGGGCCTGACAACCGTTGCACTCCCTCCCAGCTCGTTCGCTCCCACACGTGGCATCGCCATTTTGAGCTCCACTGCTATTGCCTTCATGCCCGCCTGCAGGCTTCGGCCCATGCTCTGCGTCTCACCCCGCATTTCTTCCATTTTGTTTGTGTTTGTTTCCATTTGTTTGTTCAGTCCATATATTTTGCTGTTTATGTTCGCATTCATTGCCGCCAGCATGGCGCATAGCTGGGCCATGTCGGGTGTGCTCGGCTGAGCCGATTCGGCCAGGATCGGGGGGTTTGGCGGAGAGGGGGAGGGGAGGTGTCATACACCGTGGCTGCTGCCGCACCCATTTCGGGTTCTGGGTTCAGTTGGGGGGGAAATTGTTCCTGCACAACCAACATTTCCTGCTCGGGGTCTCCATCCTGGGCCATGGATTCCAACAATTCTACATCCATTTCTACAACCCCCAGCTCCCGCTCGCCTTGAGACGCCATCTTATTTCTCGTAAGAGGTTAATTTTAATTGCTCGTAATTTGGACGGAATCGGGGGTCACTCCACTCACCCCTGAGCCGATTCCCCATGAATTTAGCTTGGAGGCAGGAGGGATTCGAATCCCACTCCCGGACACCAGTGTTGTGAGGAGGGGGATGGGTTCCTATCCCACTTCTGACACCAGTGTTGCGAATTCGCACCCGCCGGCATTCGGACGGCCGCGTCACTCGAATCGCGGCCATGTCGCCCACCGGATGGACAATTCAGTCGTGACCCTCCGGGAACTATCGCCTGGAGCCAGTCACGGGTGGGCCTTTCGACCTCACCACAATCGTGCCAATCGGCCACCCACGTAGGATAGGGTTGTTCGCCAAACTCGAGCTACCTAAGTACCCACGCGGATGGTAAACCGGGCGATCATACCTCGCCGGAGGTCGACTCCGGACACGAACCGCTTAAGCGGTCCGTTCCGTGCTACAGTGATAACTGAGCAGTGTTATTGTCGGCCTCGACGGTTCCGATTAATTACCGGGCGTATTAAGCCCACTACGAACCCTTTACGTGAAGCAGGATGGAGGGTCAAGAAAGAAAAGACGAAGCGAAACGGGAAACAGTTCACACAAAGGACATTTATTACGCGACACACGGAAAGAACACATATACAGCCAAACAGTCAAAATGCACATATAGCAATCAAAACAAAAGCAACAACGACGCAGAGTTACTTCCGACTACGTGCACACACAGCAACACTTATACAGTTCTACTTTACAGACGGCGCCAACACACATTTACTCAAAAGCAAAGGAAAGAAGCCACCCTCATAGACAAGGGGGCAGACGGGTATAGGCCAATATGTGCGCGTGACCTGAAGGAGCGGCCAGGCCCGCGAGACCGGGGGGTCCGACCCGCGTCCTCGTGACGCGTTGGCGGACGAGCCGCAGATGTGGCCGCGTGGCTGTGCCCCGACTCCGTGCTCCTTGGCGGGTTTCGTTGGCACGACGTTTGGAGTGGGGTGGGAACGGTATTTTTGTCTTTGGTATGACAGCCTGTGTTCACACTGCCACCCTCCCAGACTCAGAGCGGATGCTGCAACTATTATGCCACCGAGTCTGGACAAACAATCAAATTGTTCAGGAAAAATATAACTCAAGTTAGAGGAGCTCAAAGATATCCTCACGTCAGGATGTGCCTTTCACAGAGCTGTACAGTGAGACTTCCCTTTCATCACACTGGCAAGGAAAAACGTAAAGATGATGCCTGTGTAAAAGTGAAATGCAACTTTTGTATCTTTGTTAATGATAGCACATTAAATATACACTGTTCTGAGAATTTATTTAAAGTTCCAAGCTGAATGTTTCTTTAAAAAATAAACGCTGACACAGAGAGCCACAGTAAGAAACTTGCACTCTTTGGCTGATCAGATAAACTGAGCGAGGAAACAAGGGTTCACTTGCTACACTTTCTTACTAGCTCAGTAAGCGAACAAGAACTGAGATAAACTGAGCCAGTAAACAAGTCTCTTCATCAAAAACTCGATTCCTCACTCTCCATGCATTGCCATCTCTCCCCACACCCTCAGGAACACCTCTGGCTATGGCTTCCCCTCCTCTCCCACCTCATGTTTATATGTGTGTTGCACCATCCACCCAAACAGTGACAACTGCATTTACACCCAACTCACCGAAAACATGGACCAACTTTTATCCTCTCATCACAACAATCTCTACCTTTTATGTGGTGACTTCAATTGCCATCATGACAGTTGGTTGGGTTTGGGTAACCTCTCTCACCTGCCATGGCTCTTCAGCAAAAGACTTTTGTGACTATTTAGTTTATCTCATCACATCAAAAAAACTGAGATAAACTATTGAACTGTGTGATGATGAGATAAACTATTGAACTGAGCGATGATGAGATAAACGAATGAACTGGGCGATGATGAGATAAACGAATGAACTGGGCGATGATGAGATAAACTATTGAACTGTGTGATGAGATAAACTATTGAACTGGGCGATGATGAGGTAAACTATTGAACTGGGCGATGATGAGATAAACTGTTGAAATGGGTGATGATGAGATAAACGAATGAACTGGGTGATGATGAGATAAACTATTGAACTGGGCGATGACGAGATAAACTCTTGAACTGGGTGATGATGAGGTAAACTATTGAACTGGGCGATGATGAGATAAACTGTTGAAATGGGTGATGATGAGATAAACGCATGAACTGTGTGATGATGAGATAAACTATTGAACTGGGCGATGATGAGATAAACTATTGAACTGGGTGATGAAGAGATAAACTATTGAACTGGGTGATGATGAGATAAACTATTGAACTGGGCGATGATGAGATAAACTATTGAAATGGGCGATGATGAGATAAACTATTGAACTGGGCGATGATGAGATAAACTATTGAACTGGGTGATGAAGAGATAAACTATTGAACTGGGTGATGATGAGATAAACTATTGAACTGGGTGATGATGAGATAAACTATTGAACTGGGTGATGATGAGATAAACTATTGAACTGGGCGATGATGAGATAAACTATTGAACTGGGCGATGATGAGATAAACTATTGAACTGGGCGATGAAGAGATAAGCTATTGAACTGGGCGATGATGACTCACTCTCTCTCTCACACTCACTCTCTCTCACACACTCACTCTCTCTCACACCCTCACTCTCACTCTCACTCTCTCTCACAAACTCACTCTCACTCTTACTCTCTCTCACACACTCACTCTCACTCTTACTCTCTCTCACACACTCACTCTCACTCTTACTCTCTCTCACACACTCACTCACACTCTCACTCTCTCTCACACACTCACTCTCACTCTTACTCTCTCTCACACACTCACTCACACTCACTTTCACTCACACTCACACTCACTCTCACTCTCACTCACACTCACTCTCACTCACACTCACACTCACTCTCACTCACACTCACACTCACTCACACTCACACTCACACACTCACTCACACACTCACTCTCAATCACCCTCTCACTCTCTCTGACACTCAGACACTCTCTCTCACACTCTCACTCTCTCACACTCTCACACCCTCACTCTCACTCTCTCAATCTCTCTCACTCACACTCACTCTCACTCTCTCACACACTCACTCTCACTCTCTCACACACTCACACTCACACTCACTCTCACTCTCTCTCACACACTCCCTGTCTCTCTCTCTCTCTCTCTCTCTCTCTCTCTCTCTCTCTCTCTCTCTCTCTCTCTCTCTCTCTCTCTCTCTCTCTCTCTCTCTCTCTCTCTCTCTCTCTCTCTCTCTCGCTCTCTCTCACACCCTCTCTCTCACACCCTCTCTCTCACTCTCTCTCACTCTTACCCTCTCTCACACGTTCACTCACTCTCTCTCACAAACTCTCTCCCTCACACACTCATTCTCACTCTCTCTCACACTCACTCACTCACTCTCTCACGCACTCACTCTCACTCTCTCATGCTCACACACTCACTCTCACACACTCACTCTCACTCACTCTCTCACTCTCTCAGACACTCACACACACTCTCTCTCACACTCTCACTCTCTCACACCCTCACACCCTCACTCTTACTCTCTCTCTCACTCACACTCACTCTCACTCTTTCTCTCACACAATCATTCACTCTCACACACTCACTCTCACTCTCTCTCACACACTCACTCTCACTCTCTCTTACACACTCACTCTCACTCTCTCTCTCACTCCCTCTCACACACTTAGTCTCACACACACTCTCTCTCACTCTCACACACTCTCTCTCACTCACACACTCTCTCTCACACACACTCTCTCTCACTCTCTCTCTCTCCCTCATACACACACACTCACTCACTCACTCACTCACTCACTCACACGCACACACACACACTCACTCACACACACACACACACACACACACACACACTCACTCACTTTCTCACACACTCACTCACTTTCTCACACACTCACTCTCACACACACACACACACACACACACACACACACACACACTCACTCACTTACTCACACACACACACACACACACACACACTCACTCACTTTCTCACACACTCACTCTCACACACACACACACACACACACACACACACACACACACACACACACACACACACACACACACACACTCACTGACTCACTTTAAATATATTGTTGCAGTCTTCACCTCTCGATTCCTCCGTAAAGTAATTTCGCAGACACTGCAACACTGCAGCTCACGACAGCTCAACCAATGATCCTCTTTTTTGACCAGGTTTTGATATCTGGCCTGCTTTGTTCTTTACAGGTTTTCTGGATCCAGCCCACCACATTATCATGTTCACAGTGACCTCATCTGTTGTTGAATTGAAGCAGGATTGTGGTCGACTTGAAATGCTTGCCAATTTGCATAATCTTGCTGATGTATTTTGAGGTCACGTGGTGGTGAGTAAAACACGCCTGTGTGGGGTCATGGAAAATCAAGACTCATGGAAAGTCCTGGAATTTCAGTTACGCAGTGTGGTCAACTGGATTTTTAATTGAATTTATAATGAGGTAAAATGCCAATTCGCCTGAGCTCATGCTTTAGAAATAATTTAATAAATATATGCTGGAAAAACCTCATCTATGGTCCATTGGCCCAGATGGCCTGGGCAAGAAATCACATTCTCTTTTACTCCCCTCATCCGGACCATTTGGAGCAAGCCCAGGTAAGAGACCGTTTCTCACCCTTGTGTTTGTGATTGTAACCTTACAAGATCCGTCTAAGCTTTCCCAAAAGGCCTCTTTGTTTTGTTAATTTACTTTGATGTATCCACCACACCCTGGGGAGATCACTCATATACTCCATGTCATCCATGTGAAATTAGGACTGCTTGAGGTTTCGCTCCAGGTCATCTTCCATGTACATATGCTTCTGTCTTTTATTCCCTTAGTGAATAAACAACTTAAATTTAACTACAAAAGTTATTTCTGGCTCGAGGCCGTCAACAATTGCCACGACACCAGAAGGGTATGAACCCTGTGTCACTACCTGATATCGAACATCATTGATGCTTGTCACTGTGCTTCCATACAACTCGCGTGTGAATCCTTCCATCTGGAAGAATAACTCGTTGGACAGTTTGAAATCTTCACCCAAACAAAAACATGACTTGGGATTCTGGCGAGGTGGTCACAAGCTGGCATGGTGGAACTTTTCCTTTTCCGCGGAAGCAGCTGACATGGTCGCACCCGGTGAAAGCGTGTACTCCTATGAGGGAGCAACTTGTGCATTGTCGAAGTGAACGTCTAATTACATTCAGGTGGACTATTCTGACAATCTTTTTGAGACCTGTGTGGAGATATATCACGGCAGCAGCTGGCATCAGGTGTATGTTTTAGAAAAGGATAACCGCAACATCTGTGTCTGGACTCATCAATATCCTTGATGACAGAGGGAATATTGCCGCTTGTAGGGCATGAAAGGCAACTCGAGTGTCAGCTTCCTTATGGTCATGGTGAGACAACTCCTCCATGATGGCCACTCCTGAATGACACACGAGGTGACCGTGTGGTCCATGGGTCATGTGGATGTTGATCTTGCCACTGTAGTCCAAATGATCACTCCACAAGGAGAAGAAGAACTCACAGAGTTCTTCCTTGTTGGCACCATCACCGAGAAATTCACTCTATTGGTGGGGTATCTTCTGATGTGCTGAGAATATCCTGAGACTTGGGTGTGGGGGGGTTGGAGGGCGCTTGGGTTCACCTTTCCCATTCATTGATGTTAATGACCAACTATGTGTCAAAAGCAACATCTGCCTGCAGACAATGATATTGTTCGGAAATCCTCTGCAGCTCCGCCACAACTCTGAGGACCAGCTGCTTGAAAATGCAACATAGAGGTTGCCAGACATTTTAGGAATCAGAGCCATGCCATCGATGATGACAGCATCAAGGTCATGAACAGATGTGATGAGTGATTCGGGATATTTTGACTCAATATGATGCAGAAGATGCTTTTGTCAGTCTTTGCGATTGTTCCATCAGAACAAGAGAGCGGGTAGGAAATCGGTCCAAGAGAATAGCCAAGGACTGTCCTCAAATCGAATTTCCAGTGTTGACTCTGTACGAGTAATCTGGCAAACATTTAGCGATCGGCTCTGACGACAACTGCCTCACCAGATTTGCGGAGAACTTTTACTTTGGCTTGACGTGCGAAAGTCTTTAACTTCACTTGTTTCAGTAGCTGATAGAATCCAACACTTGCTGAATTGAGTCTGTTTTGGATTCAAGTAGAGAAAACTGATCGTCCATAATCATGTGCATTGAGGAGGTCGAGGGCTACTTCTGCCGCAACCACGATGCATGAGCTGTCACAATCGAGGTTATTTTGGTTTGGTGAGAATGGAGTCATCATTTTGTCAATGTCACCGAAGAGAGTCTTGATGGCCTCCTCGTCCTTCTTCTGATGGGTGGCTTCCAAATCCTTCCTCGTTTGATAATTGTTCCGAGATTCAGCCATTAATTCACATTTCTAAACAATGGCCGCTCTTGTTTTGCAAAAGGATCCATCGGTGCACAAAATGGCAATCTTGAGTCACACCAGTTATCACACCACACGTCTGAATCATGGTTGCAAGGTTGTTTGATTACTTGGTTGCACACGGTAGCCGAGAATCCAGAATGGTCTTGTTGCTGAATGACCCACTGTCCTTATTTTACATTGAGGTGGATATCATCATGACTCTCGGACAACTTTATCATCTCTGTACCGAGCATCGTTTGTTCTATCATATGCAAGAAGCCACGGCATCATCTCTAAAAATGACTCAACATGACAGTTCCAATTAGATTCTCTTGTTGCCCGGATGAAGCGGTTGAGAATGTCGACAATGGTGATGCAAGATGACCAAAAGTGGAAAGTGAGATATGCAGTGCACTGAGATTCAACAAAAGAGTTATAAATTTGTCGTAGTTCAAGGAAATCATTTGGGACAATGAGGTTCTTGAACAAATTTGAGGGGAAAGTATCAATCATGTGGGTGATAACTCTCCACTTTCCTACAGTCAGATTCACTGAGGGATTCGATGAAGGTGTATATAGTCTCTTCCTCTGCAGAGAATGGAAGTGCATAACACAAATACGTGTTTCAGAAAATAAAAACGATGATATCGTTTGACACCACCATCGATTGTTTCTGCCTGAATGAGTTTGTCCCTCTGAAAATAGCCACTAACTTTGGATCTCTTCTCCACCTTCTCACAGATGACACAGACCCATGGCAGGATGTTCACTGATCTTCTAGCAGCAGATGCAGTGACATTTGACTGAAAGGCGTTTTCCGTTTTTTTGACCGTGGATTGATGAGCTGAGGAGACACTTCTCCACCCTCTATATCTGGGGTATTGTGCCTTGTATTGTCAGTGATATTCATGTCTCTGCTGGCTGTGAGCAAGAGGTCAACAGACGTCTGGGTAGGGCCTGGGGAGTCATGGATTCACTGGATAATGGGTGTGGCGCTGCCAGTACCTGTGCGGGAAGACGAAAGTCTGAGTCTTCAGGTCATTGGTGCTTCCAGTCTTGCTCTATGGATGTGAGACAGAGAAACCTTTGGTACCAGGTCTCTTCGGAGAATCCTTGGCTATCGCTGGTCGGACTTTGTGTCCAACGAGCGATTGCTGAGAGAGATTCAAATTAGATTTGTTACCTGCACAGTCCGTGAGCATCAGCTGCAGCTGTATGGACATGTGGCTCGTTTTCCTAACGCTGATCCTGCTCACCAGATTCTCTCAGCAAGGGAGTCTCGTGAGTGGAGGAGGCCAATGGGCCGACCACGTGCCTCGTGGTTGCAGCAGGTTGATCGGCATCTCAAGGAGATAGGGATGGGCCAGCCATCTGCCTGGGGGATGGCCAGACGGAGGCCCCTGGAGTCCACCGGTGCATCCACTGGCAGAAAGTGGACGCAGCGACGCGCTGCTCTGGCGCATGCTCCCATATCTGACCTGACCTGACCTGTTGGCTTTGCCGTTAGGGTGGCTGGCTTGGGATCTTAGGGTCCTGAGTTTGATCCCCTTTCTGTTGAAGTAACACCAGGTAGGGTTGACTCGGTCTATCATTCTTCGGAAGTTGGCAAAATGAGTACCAGTGTACTCATAATATGGGTGTGATGATTATTCCCTTTCAATATGCTGGTTAAGATGATGATGCTTAAACCAGAACAAGCGAAATCTCACTCACATTAACAATATAATGACGTGTTATTAATAAATTCCGGCTGATGATTACTTCTTCGTCATCTCCCCAGCGGTTGGTGAAAGAAGAAAGAAAGATTTAATGGTGCTGAGCTGCTGTGGCTTTAGAATGGCATCAAAAATGGCGAGCAGAAAAGGAAAACTCGTTCGTTTCAGTCATGTTTGTTTCACCAAACAAACGAAATCCACTTCCCTCAATCGTCTTGATAAAGTCGAACCAAAAGTCACTTTTAAATAACGACGTGTTGAGTGACTCATGAGTTGGGATGAGAAAGACTTTTACGTAAAGGCGCGCGAGATTCCAACATGGCGTCACCCCAAAAACACTCTCAGGAGTCCTCGGCCTTTTTAACATCCCGTGGGTTGATTGGCTCTCTGGAAAGATTCAACTGATTGGCTACCAGAGTTCACGTGTTTAAAAAAATTAATGAATTACTAAAGGCCCGGTCACACCTTGACGTTTTAGCCAGCGACGGCAACGTATTAAAATGTATGTAAAACGCTGGCTTACGTTGAACTTTTGATGTTTTTTTTAAAGATTCGGACGTATTCATAGCGACTTGGTCTTATGTATAACGCATTGGTAACTACACAGAACGTTTCGTTGTATTATAGATAACTTATACCAACGAATGCTGAACCTGTTGTCGGCCTACACAACCGATGCCCAACGATAGTCTAACTCAGGCATAGCGCGTTGCACGCATCGCCGACGATGTCGTGACGTAGCCTATTAAAAGGCTGACGCACAACGATTCTAATCATAACTGCCGTAGAAATGGAAGTGTCAACATCGCGGTCACACCTTGGCGATCTTGCCAGCGTATGCCGACCTAAGAAAAATGTGTCTAAAACGTTGAGGCACGTCAAATACGGTATGAGTAAGTTTGGTACGAGTAGAACGCTAAGTTTGGTACGAGGCGAGTAGAACGCTAAAGTACGCTATCATACGTCGTAGTAAGTAGAGTACGCCAAGAAATTTTAAACATGTTCAAAATTTGACGACGTACTCGGCATATGACACACGATCCGCATGCGATGGGGATAAGTTGTACACACGATATGTGGACGCTTACACACGTCCACAAAGGCTACTTATAAGCTACTCATAAGTCGAAACACGTCACGGTAATGTCTTTTTTACGCGAAACTTATTTCTAACTTATGTTTGACGTGCTTTGAACCAATTGTGTACGTAGTCCCAACACACATCGACGTATGTAGACGTATTCCAATGACGTCTTCCGGTCGACAAAAAAAATAAATGAACGTGTTTCTAGCTTACAACTGCCATATAAAGACGTGTTCCCAGCGGTTTTGGGAATTGGTATATAAAAATGGTGTTCATAAAAGGGGAACCCAACAGTGTTTTTGAGTCCTTTTTTGAGTCGATGTCCATGTCAGCAGTAACAGTATCAGTATCAGTATTAGTATTAGTAGTAGTTTGTTCATGTTGGCAGTAGTAGGTGAGTGTGAGGGGGAGGGTGTGGGTTATGATGGATCCTCCTTGCGTCTGCGTGTCCACGGGTAGGAGACATCTTTGCACCATTGTTCGAAGTTCTTCGCGGCTAATTTTTTATGGGGCTTTTTCAACAATGAGCTATGGCTTGTTTTTACGATTTAGGTCTATTCATAACGGGTTGGACAAATGCACAATGAACTAATAATGTGCATAGAGTGCTTCGATAATTTATAGATACGGTATACCAACGAATAATTATCGTGTAGCCGGCGTTCACAAACTATGCCCAACGATAGCCTAACTTATCCATATCATGCGGCAGTTTATCTTTGCCGGTGACGTAGGGTTTGCTATTCATAGGCTGCCACTCAACGATTTAAATGGCTGCATCTCCACTATTGAAAGTAGACACTTGCGCTCAACAATTGGATTTTTTTTACACTCAACGACTTTTAAACGGTACCACTCAACTATTTTCATTGTTTACAATGAACGATTTAAATTGCTGTCACTCGCCTTTGTTTTTTGACGCTGGGGTTTTGAAATTTGAAGCGTTTCTTCTGAACGTGTTAAAACGCTCAAACTCGACTATTTTAAATAGACGCTGCCGATGGACAATTGGAATCATAGCCAAGCTAAACATCGAAGTGTGAACATCCTCGTCATGCCGAAGAAAAGTTTGAAGAATGCTGCAAATAATTGTCCTGGCCGTGGCCGTGGACGCTGACGCAAGGACGATCCATTATGCCGACGTCTTTCTGCCTATGAGTAACTTAAAAGTAACGTCTGTCGACGTGTGGCAACGATCGCGTAACGTGCCAACAACACGTTAATCATAGGTTAGAAATAAGTTTCGGGTACGCTAAACATTACCTCGGCGTGTCTCAACTTATGATTAACTTACAAGTAGCATGTGTTGACGTCTGTCAACGATCGCAGACCGTGCATACAACTTGTGGCCAGCGTAGCGGAACGTGTGAGTCATACGCCGGCATACGTCGTGAAATTTCAAGCATGCAAAAATTTGAGGACAACCGAAAAGTACAACGTTTAAAGCCAGCGTACAACGACGTATGGCAGTGTTTTTCAGCATGCTCTCAATGTTATCAAAACTTACCCATAACGTATTCAACGTGTGCCAGCGTTTTAGAAAAAAAATTCAAAAATCGGCATACGTTGGCTTAAACGTCAAGGTGTGACTGGGCCTTAAGAAAATGATTAAGTCACGACTTGGGTATTGCATCAGCGGCCACAGTGTGCACATGAAGAAGAACAAAAAGATGTGGTGTATTTTGATGAGCACGCTTAGCAGCTCGATTTAATCTCATTGATTAATTAATTATCAGCAAACCGCATCTTACGTATCCATGACCATGACGGATTGTCTCTGCAAAGAAATGCATCATCAAATTATGTATAAATCAATATTAACTTTCCCCAAATAAGTTATCTCTCAAATCAAGACTGTGATGAGGGGCAGTATTTCATAAAGGAGACTGGTGTCGACTTTGTGTATCTGATGGATTTCATTAGATGCTGTATTGCTCCAAATTGTCTTTCAAAGGAGCATCTTTGCTCACCCATAGCAGAATTTTCAGATGAGAAAAGTTTATTGAGTCATTGTTGCATTGGAGGAGAATGTGTTGTTGTAGTGCCAAGGGTTCTCAAATGGTGGACCGCGGTCGACGTTTCACCCCGTGAAAAGACCTTTGGTGTTTATACATTCAGCCCAACATGATAAATGATAAACGCTGGAAGGGATTCTTGCAGGAGGTGATTAACCTTCAAATTTTTATCGATTTAACACGGTAAATCCGACTCAGGAGGAGGTCATTCGGCCCATCATGTCTGTGCTATACCAGCACCAGGGCTGTGTTCCATTAGCAAGCAGCTTGCTATCGCTTGCCAAGGGGCTTGCTTGATTCAAAGCATTCAAACAAGCACTTCAAAGGAACGTGGACTCGACATTGCTTAACAAGACAGCGGTCTCCATGGAAACCATGCTATCGTGGTACTTCAGTAAATGCTGTCTGGGACATCCATTAAAATTTTACTCGATTCTCCTGTGATAATTTCCCCAAACAAATTTATTGTGTTCACAGCAGCTACAGAGGACAAAGAAGAGGGAAAGAATGATAAATACATGGGGAATCAGAAGGGTGAGCTCCCACCAAGTTTATATCTATAGAACCTACCACTGTGAATTTGGAAAGGGGGGTCGAGGGGGGGGGTTACATGTTTGTAGATCTTAGGATGAAAAGTAAAGTAAAACCAGGTTTAGTTGAGATGGTAACAAGGTAGGAGTCTTTTACTCAGAGAGTAGGCCTACACCGAGTTAATGAGTCGTTTACTTTGAGAGTAGAGTAGTTAATGCATGGAATGGTCTCCCTGGAATGCAAGCGGCAGCAGAAACAGTAGAAAAGTTTAAATTGGGATTAGATAGGTACGTGGAAGTTATTGGGGATCGAGGGGTTTCGGGATTTTGAATATGGATGGGGGATTGTGTGCGTCTGTCTGTGAGTGTCATGTCTGTGAAGCTCTCATCAAGATCTGGGGGGGGGACATCTTTTAATGTAAAATAAATCCATTCCGCCATTTTATATTTTGGCACCCTTGGATATCTCTGGGCATGCCACATTGTCTCATGGCAGCCCTCCCTCCCCTCGTTACTCCCTCCCCCTCGTTACTTCCTCCCCTCGTTACCCCCTCCCCCTCGTTAATCCCTCCCCCTCGTTACTCCCTCCCCTCGTCCCCCCAACGGAATTGCGTGGTTTTGATGGATATATTGGGTGTGGCGCAGGCACGATGGGCCCAATGACCTCCTCCGACGTCCAGTTTCCTTGTTTTCAATGAGGAAGCTGAGAGAGTCGAGAAGGCAATGAAGCCAGTATCAACTCATATGAGGAAGAGACTCGTATATCAACAAATACTAAAAATCCATGCACTCGTCTCGAAGCTGTCCAGCCTGGGTTCGAATCCCGACCGAGCCGCCATAAACTGTCATCCCGATGTTTCACGGGCAGGGTGATTCATCATTGCGTGTGTCGTCTCTCGGATGGACGTAAAACTGGAAGTCCCGTCAGCCTACTTTCGTTGGTGGACGTTAAAGGTACCATGGTAGTCTTGGTAAAGAGTAGGCAAGCTATCGCCGGCACCCTGAACAAATTACAAATTCCTGTCATAACCTTCGTCGAACCGGCATGCCTGGCCAGCCGGTTCATGAAAGACAATTGGGAGTTGGGACAAGCAAGCTTGACCCGAACGACCCCACAAGAACGTGGGAATAATTGTGGTGAAGAAGAAAAGAAGAAGATGATAGAAAGAAGAAGAAGATTAATAGGAAGAAGAAGGAAAAGAAGAAGAAGAAGAGATGATGAAGAAGAAGAAGAATAAGATGAAGAAGAAGAAATGAAGAGAAGAAGAATATGAAGACAATGAAGAGGAAGAGGCTGAAGAAGAAGCACTCGCAATATGATGCAAGAAGAAGCGGGACAAGTTAATGAATGGTTCACGATGTGATTCCTTCACGACGGAATGGTGAAGATCGATCCAAGGCATTTCTCCACAGCCAAATACACAGCATCAAGAGGGCATTCACTCAAACTATCTGAGGGAAGAAGTCGCTTGCATGTGAAGAAGAATCTTGTTTTGTAACCGGTATTCAGTGTTTGATGATTGAAACAGTGATTTAGCCAAACGTTGGCGGGAGGAAAGGTTTTATATTCCGTGTAACCCTCACACAGTGTGCATCGCAAAGTACTAACCACACATTAAGTGACCGGAACCACAGGACAAAACCCTTTAAATCCCGTGAAACGATGAGGGTGATGAGAATGTCAAAAAACCGGTTTTGATTTTAAAGCGGTGTATAGGTTGACGAGAATGTGCAGCACTAGTTTCGTGCTATTTTTTTTAATATCAGCCTGTATTCTTTAGTTTATAAATTTACAAACATCATCGGCACCGTAAGCGTCTTTCACTGCATCCGTTCGAAGTGTCACTAAAATAATAAGGCGATAGGACGCGGAAGTACTCACGTGGTCGAGTTCAATTTTGGAACACACGTGTGGTAAAACGAAGTCACGTGGCTTCGTCGATTTTTTTTTTTTTTTTTTTTTTTTTTTATTTTTTATTTTTTATTTTTATTTTTTTTTTTTTTTATTTTTTTTTTTTTATTATCCCACGTGTTTTGAAAGGAGGACGCGATTCCGAAGCCCAGCGGTCATTCTCGTCTCGTCTCGTCTCGTCTCGTCTCGTCTCGTCTCGTCTCGTCTCGTCTCGTCTCGTCGAACGATTCACGGCCTATTATGATTTCCAGTAAGTGTTTGTGTTTCTTCGACATCCGTCTGATCGTATTTTTTTATTGTTTGGTTTAATATTGCCGATTAAAATAGTTCATAGACTGTTGTGGAGAGAAGCGGTTTTAAGTGGCACCACAACCTTGCCCCCAAAATAGGGGCAATACCCCAGGTCGCTCACTTGGTTTCATAATCACGATGACACTGAGGAGGAGGTGAAGGTTTGAGGGAATCACGGGTGATGAAGGTTGTGATCAAGTTTCAGCGAAATCGTGTGTGTTGTTTCGGAAAAGAGGGCAAATGATTACCTCTCCTGTTGCAGCCAACGTGTGCTCCTTAATATATATCTCTCTCTCTCCCCCCTTCTCTTTCTCTTTCTCTTTCTCTTTTTCTCTTTCTCTTTCTCTCTTTTTCTCTTTTTCTCTCTTTCTCTCTTTCTCTCTTTCTCTCTTTCTCTTTTTCTCTCTTTCTCTTTTTCTTTCTTTCTCTCTTTCTCTCTTTTTCTCTCTTTTTCTCTCTTTTTCTCTCTCTTTCTCTCTCTTTCTCTCTCTTTCTCTCTTTTTCTCTCTTTTCTCTCTTTTTCTCTCTATCTCTTTTTTTCTCTCCTTTTCTCTCTCCTTTTCTCTCCTTTTCTCTGTTTTCCTCTCTTTTTCTCTCTTTTTCTCTTTTTTCGCTCTTTGTCACTTTTTCACTCTTTTTCTCTCTTTTCTCTCTATTTTTCTCTCTTTTTCTCTCTTTTTCTCTCTTTTTCTCTCTTTTTCTCTTTTTTTTTTTCTTTTTCTCTCTTTTTCTCTCTTTTTCTCTCTTTTTCTCTCTTTTTCTCTCTTTTTCTCTCTTTTTCTCTCTTTTTCTCTTTTTGTCTTTTTCTCTTTTTCTCTTTTTCTCTCTCTCTCCCCCCCCCTCTCTCTCTCTCTCAAACATCGAACATCTCTCTCGTATCGAATGATGATCCTGGAAGAGCTTGTAATTTTACGCATGAAGGACGAGGAAATTAGGAGGCATCCTTATATGCTGAGCTTCAATTGCAAGGACATTAGTCGACACAAGAGATATAACCAGCCAGCCATGTTTCTTCCTCATTGTGGTTCACCTCTTCTGAGAAAATGCCACGATTGGCAATTAACAATTTTGCTGACTGAGAACAAAATATGAAGGATTAATTAATTTCACCATGATGTTTTTGTGACTACAATGAAAATGAATAATCCTAAATAACTTTACTTCGTTCATTTTCTGTTCATTTTTCACCCCTCCATTGGTGAAACAGATGCATTGAAGAAGGCTGCATTAGATATGGACCTTATTGTTAATTTTGTTCATTGTAAATATCCATTCATGGCAACCAAGGCAAGTGAAGCTCAAAAATAAAAACGTGACACTTTTTAAACTCTCTCTTGGAGTGAGTGTCTGACTTGCATCTGAACAGGAAAGTTCATTTGACTATTACTGCTTGGTCGACCTTCAATTTATTTGCGAATCGCACCTTGTGCTCTTTAACCACAAGTACTCAGTTGACCTAAAGCTACAAGCGCACTTCCATCAGATTAATTGCTTCATCGACGTTATTACCCCGCGCACACGAAGTGAAAAGCATGGTGAAGGAATAGGTTTACTTTTGTCTGTCCTTCTGTCGACAAATGTTGTTTTATGATCGAAGAAAAACTCATTTAAATCGAATGCTATATTTTGAACACTTGTCAGAAAACAAACCTGCCATTTAACATTATTTTGGCTCTGAATCCGACCTAATCGCACATATGCAGAGGAGTGAGATTAAAAATAATTCCCCCCCCCCCTGTCTGCCTGCCTGTCAGTCAAACAAAATTGCAAACCATTCCAAGCAGGAAACTTGTGTTTTTAAGGATGTTGTAAAGGACACGAACAGCCACAAAAAGCTAATGTAACGTAAAGTAAGGTGGTGCAATCGCCACTGCATCAATAACAGTAAACTTCCAGAATTGATTTGTTTTATGTGACCTTTAAAATCATTATTTTATTTCAATTGAATTATATACTTTAACACTTTGTGGAGTGATGTGTTCTGTTAACTCTCTTGTTTGTGTTGTATTAGATGCTGCCGAATGTTTATTTAAAGCATGGTCATTGATGTTTATTATCAGCGCTCGAGAACTCGTCTTGAGCAGTAGATAGAGTACTTTAAAAAAAATTTATGCAGGAATCTATGAATTTCTGCTCACACTTTGAGAAAGTTCAGGATGGTCTGGAGTGCTTCCTCACGATAACCTACAAGACCACAGTTGTTTGCAAACTGGAGCTTCTTGATGACAATCTATGACAAGTTTGATATTGTACTTTTTTTGGGAGATTGAACAGCTCGTCATTGAAGCAGATTATATAGAGAGTTCACTGTGGTTCATTCACAAGTATGGTGGAAGATTGATAGCATCGACTTGTTGAGAAGAGAGAGGGCACCAAGTTGCATCCTGGTTTCTTCCCTATTTATAGTGTAGAGAATTTCTCACCACGCATTTGCAACTATTGATTATATCGGGAAGCTGCTGGATGGGTGAAACTGATCTATGATGGTCAAAAGTGAGGGTAGGTTTACCAAAGGACCTCATGGCTCACCGAGTCATAAGCGTTGGTAATGTCTGTTTAAACCCAGTAAAAGTACAATGCTTTCACTTGGATTTGCAGGGTTGTTAACACCATGTTAGAATTTCATTTGGATTTGCAGGGTTGTCATCATCATTTCACATTGCCATTCTGTTCAGAAGTCTTCTGCTTTAGTAAGCAGCTTGTTAAGAATTCTTGCAAGTATCTTGCCAACAATAGAAAGGAGTGATATCCCCAAAATATTGTTGCAGTTTGATTTATTGCCTTTTTGTTCAATGAATGTGACAATGGAGGTAATCCTATAAATTTGCTTCTTTGTTCCACATATTCAGCAGTAAAAATGCAATCGGATTTTATTATTGGTTCAAAATATAACGAGCTGCACTTTTCTTTTGCTCTCATTCCTGTATGTCCATAAAGGGTGCACAGCGTCGATACTTCAAGGTGTCCATGTTTGTTGAAATAATTGTGCTATGCATTATGCTCTGTGTGCAATCATTGTGAAAGCATCCTATGATGTAAATCACAATGGAGTGGTGAATAGTTGGAGCAGTATTTGGCATGAAGAAAAGGGGATTTGGGGAAGATCGGGTGGAAGGTGAATCGAGAGTTAAGTGATGGGAAAGTGTGAAGCATGGAAATGGCAGAAATTTATGAAACGACTTGAGAAGCAGGAAAGGATGTTTTGTTTTTCGTTAAAAAAAAAATAATGGAAAAAAGGATTTGCCAACATTGTGATTCCTTTCAGGAGATTGTGGCACTGGTGATGGTAAAAAAAACTTGGATACGGGTGAGGAAATTCCACTCAGTCAGGTGGAGGACAAACTTCCTTGTAGCATCAATCCATTATCCCTACACATCATGCAGCGTACCCAAGAGTTTCTGAGGTGAGGACATAGAATAACTCGACAATAAGCGATTCTCAATGTATAAGGACAAATAAATGTAAGTTGTATTTGCTACTCCTACTTGCAGCCAGGATGTGGGATCTGATGAGGAAGAGAAGTTGAGTCCGGGGCAAGAAATGGATGGGCGAAAACTAAAGCAGAAAACGTAAGTGTGTGTTTGTAGTGTTTTTTTTTTACATTATGGTTTTCTTGGACTGGTTTGACTTGTAAATAAATAAATGTTTCTTGTTTCCCCCCCCCCCCCAAAAAAAAAAAGGAGAAAATAAAAGTATCAATTGGATTGAAAATCTCTCAGCTGGATTGTATCAATGGGATTGAAAATGAGGAAATTATTTTGTCAACGTTAAACATTTCAAACACCAACTAATTAGCGATTAATGATTTGGCATTAGATTTTGCAGGCAATAAATACTAAAAAATTTCAGCCAAGTACAATCCTGGATGCTTTGCAACAACCTGATTGGTTGGAGTTGCTAATAAAGGACTCATCACCGGCACCAAAGTATGACTTCCCCTGTTTGTGTGTGAAGGACAGTTTGAAGCAAATATGTGTTTTGGGGCCTTTTGCATTTTATAATCCATTTCCCACTTTGTGACCCCTCCCCCCCCTACATCCTCCTCTTCCTCTCGTTGCTATCTCTTACGAAACCCACATTCATTTTTACTTTGACCACTCTCCCACCTCCCTTTTCTTCCTTATCTCCCTCATCCTTTTCGCTGCCTTTCAACCTTAAATTGTTTTGTTTTTTTTTGGAATCATTCTCTCACCTTATCCCCTTTTACTTGTGTTGTATGTAGATGTTCACGTTGCCTTTTAGTCATTATATTTTGAAGCAAAACAGATTTGGTGAAAATGTGAAAACTCTGCTATAATCACAGCTAAAATAACTTGCCTTTTAAAATGATTTTTTACTTTTTATTTTTATTTATTTTTCCTTCAGGTACATTCCACTTGCTCATGTTATGTGCAATCACCCACAATGTTTATAGTCAGCATTTAAGTGTCCATACGATGTTAAAATGCAGGTTTTATGAATTTTGTCAACAAAAGATTAATGAGAAACTATTGTAACCAAAAATCTTTGTGCTATCCACGCTTTTTACATTTCTGAGGATCACCAGAAAGTTTACACAAGGAAGGGAAGTTTTGCAAATCGTAACCGAGGTGATGTTCAAGTTAAGCCATTGACTGGATGTGGAGTTCAAAGTTTTCTTCGTTTTGCAGTAAACCACCACCTCTTATCCTCCCCCATCCAAATCCTTGATCGTTTATACCCCCATTAATCCACCCCAAACCCACCTCCTTCAAATTCCCTGCTGTCCTTCCGGAAAGTCCTTGTAATGTCCATCTTGTATACCATGTTCCCTGCCCCATCCCTCTCCCTTCCACAGATCTTCTAATGTCTCTGTTCCCCACTGTTTTGTCCTTCTCACTCCCGCCCCTCCTGTCTCATGCCTGCCCTTGCTGTGTGTTGTGTGTTAGCTCTCATACGAGCCTCGACAAGGTATACAGGAAAGCAGTGGTCTGCATTGCCTAAAATGCAACAAGACCATTCGTATCTCAGTTTGTGCCCAGCACCAATGAGATGATTACATTGTAACAACCATTTTGATTGATCAATAAATTGCAGATAATTGGGAACTTTGTCTTCAACAACCCAAGATAATGCAATGCGAAACTACGTTGTTTATTCTCACAGAATGATCTGCTTGAAATATAATTAATATTTTCATGAACTTTACTCTCGTGAGTGGAATCTCAATTAAGATTCAAACATTCATGTGACAGAACATACATATAGGTATTTATGTTAAAGGGAAACCCAAACAATATATATATATATATATATATATATATATATATATATATATATATATATATTTTCTGAGAATCATTAGTCATGGGCTCGGTTGAAAGGGGGGGGGGGGGTGAGAGTATTTTTTTCCAAATTTTATTTTTTGCCAATTGGAAAGTGTCTACAAAAAAAAGTCCTAGAGTGTCGATTTTCCATTTTGCCAGTGTCGTCACACCTTGAATCCATAGTTATGCGTACGGCGGCTTTACATAGAGAGACAGTGCTTGTCTCGCTCGGATTCAGAGACTGATCCCAAAGTTATTCGCAACTCTGATGGTTCTCAGAATGTTGAAACTGATCAGTGGGATTTCGAAGAGACTATTGGAGACCTAATTAGTGATGGAAACGCTTTTGGGGGAATTGTGGAGCGGTATCGTTTTGAGCCTTGCGTGAGTGATTCGGAGAAAGAAGGCGGAAGTATTATTGAAGATGAAAACGCTGGTCACATGATCATTTCAGCTTGCTCGGGTTTGATTTTCCATTCAATTGACTGTTTGTAAGGGAGTGATTTTTGTATTGATTGATTATATTGGTTGAAATATTATTCAAGCAGAAATACCCGTCATTGCCCGACAGCTGACACCGCGGACAAAATGGGCAATGAATGCTTTGTCCTTCCATTGCAGGATGACCAGGTATTTTGTATGCTATGGGGTTGTTCCATTTCATACTTTCCCCAGATGCCATTTGTATCTGTGCTGTGTCCCACCATCATGTCCGTGAGGTGTCCATGTTCCTCACCAGTGGAGGGGGAGTGTGTGGGATGTTGATGGTGGTATTGTTCGGGTGGAGGGGGGGGGACTCTCAAAGTTTTAGCATCCTCAGTGAAATCCTCTTGGAGGAGTATGATGATGATGCATGCATACATACTTTCTCTTCTTCTTCTTCTTCTTCTTTCGGCTGCTCCCGTTCGGGGTCCCCACAGCGGATCATCCGTATGATCCGCATAGTGATTTGGCACATGTTTTACGCCGGATGCCCTTCCTGACGCAATCCTGGTCGCCTCTTACAACACAGGGATATGGTACACCTATTTTAACCAGGGTATACACCGGCCCAGTACACTGGTACTCATTTCGCCGACCTTGGAAGGATGACAGGCTGAGTCAACCCCCTGGTGTATTAATTCAGTGGCCCAACGGGGCTTGAACTCAGGACCTTTTGGATCCCAAGCCGCTGCCCTAACCACTGCGCCAACACCAGGCTTCTGCATACATACTTTCTGTCCACAATAAATAGATGGTGGTTCATTTGATTTGTACAAATTTGTGTCGAATAGATAATTATTTTTCAGGTGCTCTTGTGGTAATTGCCAGACAGTGGCAACATGTGTTTGAGTCATCGTTGGAATTGTCCATGTAAATATGCTGGTAGCTGGGTCGAGATGGTGTTAGTTTTCAGTGATGGCTGTTTCTTCCAATTAATTGTGGGAATGGCATCCTTACTCAATTGTGGCAGATAACCACAACATGTAGCCATCTCTATTGCTTTCTAACAGGTTGTTTTTTAATACAAAGTCAAGGCTCGTGTAAGAGCTAATACACAGAAAGGTATAACAAGGCAGGAGCCAAGAGGGGTGCGACAGGGAAGCACAAAATAGTGGGGGAACAAAGACAATGGGATATCTGTGAAAGGGAGAGGGATGGGGTGGGGTACACCGGGTAAATAAGATGGTACTACAGGTGATATGAAGGAGGTGGATTAACAGGGGTAGTAAAGAAGATTTTGGATGGGGGAAGATAAGAGATGGTGGTGAACAGCTGTTTTGAAGACCTGGAGGGTGGAGTGGAATTGAAAAGAGTGTGGGAGTTTGTTCCAGAGGTGGGGAAAAAGAGGAATGAAAGAGTGAAGGTGAGCAGTGATTCCACATTTTGGCAGTTTCACCAGACGGGGGTTTTTGGTGGACCTTGAATGCTCTGAGGAAATATCGGGGAGACAGATCATCGACAGAGCATTGGGGACAAGGCCGGAGAGCAGACTAGAAGACAGAAAGACCACCGACCTGCCTCCGGTTCGAGTGATAGACGTGAAGACTCAGCTTCATTGCGGGAGATACCAGTGATCCTAAAAGCCTTGGTTTCCACAGCGTAAAGTCAGGCTAGGTGTGAGCACCACCCCAGAGGTGGAGAGCAGTACTCCATCAGACTGCGGATGATGATGAAGTTCTCTGTAAAATATTCCGAGCACAAAACAGAACATTTTGCAGGCCCGATCCACATGTGGGTATTTCGGACAAACCTCTTCCAATTTCTGGCAAACTTAG
>NC_140964.1:97679671-97689671 GCF_056783735.1 Eptatretus burgeri | reverse complement strand
TATTAATGAAATAACTAGTCTATCTTGCTGCTGTTTCCACAACAATATGGTAGCAAAATCTTAGGAGTAATGTATGGGAACTAGAAAAAGTGATTTATTTATTTATTTTAAACTGATTGACACAAATTTAAGGGAGTTCAAAAAGTACATGCCACAAGGTTAATTTGATCATTTGAAAAATATAATTTGCTGTTCCACCATCTAATGTTGGCATGTCAAGGATCCTCATTTTGGTGCATTTCTTCCCTTCAAAAACTTGAAAGAGAATAACCAGCCGTTTTTTTTTCTTTCTGTTCTTGTCATTGCTCTCGGCAATCATTATTGAGAAAGGGCGTGTCTTTCATCTTTGAACAGCAGGATCTGTGTAGGTTTTAGCTAGAATGCCTTTGATTATAATCATAATATAATAATTATTCGTGATCCTTTCTCCTCCAACGTGAGTTTCGCAGCAATTTGGCTGTCCAGGAACATTTTTTTTTTCATGACCATGGTAAAATGATTGGCAACTGTCACTGCCAAATTAATGTGTTCAGCCATGGACTGGCGAAACCAACCCTCTGCCTGTATCACTTTTGCCTCGACTGTACTGGCTCAGGTTGCTTGAAAATGAATGTCCAAGGGCACAAACTTTATTTTTCTTCACAATTTTTTCTCTGACTTGCAGTATTGAAATGCATTTTCAGATCATATCTAGTCGAGGCAAACTTTTTTATGCTTCTGTTGCACTGCACACAAAAGGTGTACTTGTCACCCTCTGGTTAAGCTCACAAAGGTATTTTGCAGTGAAAAATATCCAGAATAATTAAAAATGAAACAATCACTATGAAATAGGTTTTCGTTCTTTGAAATAGCCACCTGGTAATTGATGATGGACAATTAAAGAAAATCTTTGCCAAACTGATTTGTATAATGAGACAGACTGGCGGTGCATTCTCATATTGTCAATGGGGTGAAAACAAAAATTCTTACTTGGGTTGGACTTTCAATTGATCATGATTGTTGAGCTTGTCTTGTATTCTTGTTTGTTTTGTTTGTTTTTTTCAACTTCTCTCTCTCAAGTAAACTGATGATTTGTTTCGTGATAATGAGCACACAACCATGATGATTAAAAAACCTCCGAAGTTTTCCTTGACTACTGCTTGGCCTCTGCTTTATGAACAGCCCATGGTTCCAGGTGGGTTGTCTGCTCATGGAGATTTTAAGCACATGTAATTGCTCATGAGTTGCCTGCATAGCAGGAACAATTGGTCTTTCGAGCACAATATAAACTTGCCTTTATTTTAGAAACCGTTGTCAAAACTAAAATGCCCTCCATAAGGCAGTATACAAACAGTGACTCCCTCCTCCCCTCTCCCCTCCCCACTCTCCTTCCAAACCCAAATATTCCAAGTGCACTGAACTACCGGTTTCACCTTTGTTGATGCATTGTCTGGACCAGTATGTACCAGGGATAATTATGAAATGAAAAGGTACCAAATATAATACTTTTAATGCAAGTTTAGTAAAGTATTTGAGTCAAACATTGTTTTAGTGATTAAAAAAAATTGTAGTTTCCCATGGCAAGAGCAAGTAAGGGCAGCAGTTGGCTGACGATATCCTCTGCAGACGTCTAACGTCGCATTGTAATTGGCACCGGGTTTACTCGTGTTGCTAATTTTAATATTTCTGATAACTTGTGTATTTGCCACAATAATTGATCAAAATATGTTGGTTTTTTTTTTTGCGTTGTTTAGTTCTTCATGCAGACGAGGATGCGAGCAGTGAGGAAGATGAAGGAAAACCTTACACATGGCCTGTGAAGTTTAAAGCAGCCCATGGTACTCGTGGTCCTTCTGACTTTGAGCAAATTGCCCTTGTCCAGGACCTGAGTCATGAACACAAGGTTAGGCTTAATCAGTACATGCTATGGTTTGGTAAACTGTTTTTTTTTGCTTCTTGTATTAGTCCTGACAAGGCTTTGTTTATTTTTGATGCCCTGCCTTCTATATGAAAGAGCAAAATCATATATCTTGCGGGGATGTCTCTAAATTGATATTCGGCTTGGTGTGTTTGTTATCTTTCAGGGCGCTGTATGGACAATGAATTCTCGCATTGTGGTCGTCTTCTTGCCACCGCTGGACAAGACAATGGTGTTCGCATCTGGGTTTTGAAAATATATTTGAAGTTCTTCAGCAACATGCACCAAAAATACAGCTCTGATGGTCTGTCGTGTCGGAAATCCATGGCCACAAAAAAGAGGAGGCAAATGTGTTTCTCATACTATTGATGTGCCATTGTTACGAATCTGGAAACCATGCGCACTCAACATTCAGGTTCCAAAGTTAGTTATCTTGATAAGTACGTGTTTACAGTTAGCAACCCCCTTTGTCTAATGGGAATTACATATGTGCGCTATGAGTTATTGTATAGTCTGGTTTATTAGATATTTTAACAACAACTACTACTACTACATCCATGACAACAACAGCGCACCATCCTGCACTCGACCCGGTTGCCATTACGCACGTGTTTTTGGCTGAGGACGTGGGCAGAGCCTTCGTCGCCTCGGGTCGAAGCTCCGCTCCGAGGAGGAACAGAGAGCGTTTCCTCCCGCCAATGAGCAGAGGGTGAGCACCACACGCGTGCCCCAGCCAATCGGGAGGCCGCCACGAGTCGCCTAACAACCCGCCGTCCGAACAACTCAAGAGAAGGAGTGTGGTTGTCTGGACCAGCGTTCAGCAGACAGTGATCGTGGAGATTGCGGCGCGGTCTGTGGTTGTTGATGAGCGTTTGGCAGACGGTCGTGGTCGTGGCTGGCGCGGTCTGAGCCGATGGTGATCATGGTTGAGCGGCCTCGTTTGTGGGCCGTGAACTTCGGGTCCCACCGTGGTGGTTTCGGAGTCGTTGTGGCCGCACGAAGCGGACACGTACCCTGGCCCGGCTTGACCGAGATAGACCCACGGGGTCCAGTTCTTGTGTGTGTGTGTGTGTGTGTGTGTGTGTGTGTGTGTGTGTGTGTGTGTGTGTGTGTGTGTGTGTGTGTGTGTGTGTGTGTGTGTGTGTGTGTGTGTGTGCGTGTGCGTGCGTGTGTGTGTCCATGGGCCCAGTCTGATAAGTAGAAATGTGGGAGTGTTTTCCTTTCCTTGTAAATTACATTTTCGTATTCAGTTAACTCTGCCTTATTGCGTGCTCCCCTGCTCTGTTATAAATAAATATCCCTTTTGTTAAATGTTCCAGCTCATTTCTGTGCTTCTTTCTTTGGCTTGGCACGGTATGTATTGAGAAATAGTGAGGCCGTTTGCGCTGTAAAATTGTTCATTTGGACCGATGGGCCTTGGTAACCTCCGCTCGGGTTACACACGGTTCGGACACAGTAACGGCTCGTTCCGTTCGAGGTCGTCGAGCGTGTGAATTCCCTGGTAGCTTTGCCCGCGAAGTTAATTAGGTATATTGAAGTTTGGCAATTGACCCTACCCCATGTGGTCGAATTATTGGCGATTAATGGTCCAGGAAGGGACCCATGCCTTTCGGACTTATCCGAGAGTCACGACCTAAATCCCGGGTGTTCGGTGGAGCCGACTCTACTGCTCCCTCTAGCGGTCGTGCTCGCCACCGATACCCAGCCCTGCAACAATTGGTGTCAGGAGTGGGATTCGAACCCCTCCACCTCCACAAAATTAACGGGATTCGGATCAGGGGTATAGGGAGCAACCCCCCCCCCCCCATTTCTCCCAAATTGCAAGCGAGTAAAATTTCTTTGTCAATACGCAACATGGCAAGCTAAGATGAGCTGGTTCAGGTGGGTTTCGAAGTCGGTTTAGGGGAATCCATGGTCCAGGACGACACCCCCATGCAGGAAGACATTTCTCTGCAGCCAAACCCAGAAGGGGTATTGGGAGTGGCAGGGGCAGCGTATGACACCCCCCCCTCTGTCAAAGTTCCCCCCCCCCCTGATTTCTACCGGTTCCACACGCCATCATGGCGAAATTGCTGCCTCAGGGTCATTTGACATGAGACAGATGTTTGAGGCGTTGATGCGGAAGATGGGTGCAAATGCGCAAGTAACGCAAAGAATGGATGTGAATGCGCAATAAATGAAGGGAAACATGCAAGGAATGCAAAAACAAATGGATGAGATGAGGGGTGATATGCAAACACTGAGGGGCGATATGCGAACACAGCGGGGTGAAATGCAGACAATGGAGTTGAGCCTGCAGGCGAGCTTGGACGAGGTGAAAGGCAAAATCGCGGATTGGAGGATGGCGCCTGCACGTGGGGGAACGATCGAGTCGAGGGGGAGTGTTGAAGGTGTTCGGACTGCGATGGGGACGGGTAAGGTCGAGGGGACGAGCGACGTCACGATAATTGGGGGAGAGACGGAATTAACAGAGACAGAAACGCAGGAATTAAAAGAAATAGAAGAGACACGGGAAAAAGAACAAAGAGGGGAACGAATTAGATAAAGTAAAAGACGAGCACACACACATAGAGTTAGTGAGGGGCAATGGGGTTGAGCTGGTGGAATGTGTGGAGACCCAGGGTGAGCATCAGGGTAACCTCCCTCAGGAACAGAGGGAGATGGTAAGCTCCCTCGAAGTGGACTGTGACCAGGTGAGTCCGGTTGGGCCGTGCGAGGTCGAGCAGGTGAGTGATGCGAACGGGTTCATGCAGAGTTTGGTGGGGGGGGGGGGGGGTAGATATCCCGGGACCCCTTGAGTGAGCATAAATCCCCGATGTTATTGTCCCGGAGTGTGTGGTGGTGTGTGTGAGTGGTGCGGGTGTGTTGAAGCGTGTGAGTGATGCGAGTGGCATGACGTGTGAAAATGGTACGCGGACCAATCCAGACGGTGAACGGGTTTATTTTGGAAATCGCGCCGGCCCTGCGGAACGTTGCATCCAAGGTCTGTTCCTCGTTTTCGGAGCGGCCTGGGTGCACACGACTCGAGAAGCCGGCGCATGAACGTCCCGCGTTTTGGAAGAGACCATCGCGTGGACTGCTAAAATGGCGACTATGCAGTGAATTTGGAACTATCAGGTCCCCATGCGAGCGCGTGTGCGAAGCTCCACGTGCTGCGCAGCGCAATAGGTGTGTGCGAGATGCGCGGAGCAAGTCATGGGAACGACACGGTAAAACGTGCAGGGTCCATGTGCGAGTTACATCATCGGCACGGACCTCGTGGCGCGAGCTTCAAGTCGGCAGCGCACGTCGGCTCGCAGGGCGGATGCCCCGAAGGCGAGCGCGAGTTGCGATGCATGGGGCGACGACAAGGCCCCAAGTATCGTCCGATGGAAGGGATGAACGAGCGAGTCGCAGACCACCACCCTGGCGGTGTAAAAAAAATAAAAAAAGCCTCGCTCCAAGTACATGGCCCCGCAGGATGTGGTCAACATCCTCTTTGGGCAAAGGAGAATTTGGTTAGTGGGAAGGGTTTAGTATTGTATAGACCGGCCTCATGGGGCATGAGTAGTTCCTCATGGGGCCCGTGGAATGAGTTAGTGGGAATTTCGTTTAGATTTAGAAATGGAGTTCGGGAGACATGGACAGACATGGAATGTGTAGTGGGGACGTAGCTTAGCAGAAGAGTTAAAAGGAACATGCATTAAAATAAGGGATGACGAGGGGCATGAGCTAGTTAGGGGGACGTAGTTGTTGGAATGTTGGTGTGAATTGGAAAATGAAAAATGTGTACAATGAGTGAATGTGGGTCAGCGGGCCCAAGTGTGTGAGTGGAGTGAATGTTGAATGCATGGTGCGAACGAATGACTGGGGGGAGTAGAGGAGTGAATCCCACCCAAGGCACCCTGTGGTCAGTGTAATGTTCATTAGTGGGTTAGCTAAATTTACCAAAAGGAGGTCGTTCTGTGTTGGTGGTGTATGAAAGCACGGAACCCATTTGGAGGGGTGCAAGAATCCATTGATCAGCTTGGAGCGTGGCTGTCGAAAGGTGAGTATTGAGTAGAGGGCACCCCGGGCACCGAACTAGTAGGCCAAGGGTCCAAGGAAGCGGGATAGTGTTGTGGGCATGGGCAACCCAAAGAATGGGACCCATGGCGCCAAAATGCCACGTGGGCATGGTAGGGGGGCAATGCCAGGAATGGCACCCCCCCCCCCACGTGTTCATAGGGAGCAGGTAGGCTCGGAAACAGCCTCAGGGCCCGGGGGTTCCGTAGTTGGAGTCCGGCAGGAGGGAAATCCCCGCCAAGTGAGCCACGCTGCCCAGCCATGAAATTGTGCACGGGCACGAGAGAAAATTTGCTGGCAAGGCCTAAATTTATAATGGACACCAACACAGGCGAAGGGAATCATGGTTGTTAGAACTTCCAGTTTAAAGAGCCAGGCGTATGGAAAAGCCCCAGGATCGTTTAATGTTAATAAAGGCTAGGATAGTTAGGAAATGTACCTCTTCGCACCATCCATCACTTCGCTCTCAGTAGGCCGCTGACCCACCTTGCTAAGATGGCTGAATTATGTAGGAGGCTATTCTGGGGCTTCATTGGGCCTCAAGACAGGACGCTAGTCTCTCCCTTATTCCCTTCCGAAAAGGATCTTAGGGGTTGGGAGTAGACTGACAGGATAGGTTAGCCGGACAAGGGCAATGGGAGGGTTAGGGACAAGCCATGATAAAGAAAAACAATAAAAACAAGCTGACTAACATATCTTGCAAAAACTTCGTTTTGGCAAGATAAATATATAATAAAATTTTTGTTGTTTTCTTGTTGTAAACTAAGGGAGTGGGTATGGACAAAGACAGGCAAAGGCGATAGGTTGGGGAGAGATAGTAGGGTAGGTCTGAGCCTGTTGCTGGAACGGCCCGCACCACCGCACTCCCTCCACACAACCTCACGGACCAGACTAGAGGCTGGCCAGCTTCATATACCGGCCTGTTGTGCCACAGCTGCTGGTCCGCATTTGCCTTGCCTTGACATGCCTCATTTGCCTGCCTTTGCCTTGACCCCATGCCTGCTTGCCCTTGTTCATTTGCCCCTGTGTCACCAACTCACCATGTGTGCCAGGACCATCCCAGCAAGTGTTTGCAAGGACTGCACTGCAGGCAGCCACACAATGGGTACTGCGTTTGCGCAGCCCATGCATCCATTTTTTTGTGTTCCTTCCTGCACCAAGGACTTTCTTCTTTCCCACAGATAACAGGTCCTGGGCTATGGTTAGTGTAAATAGATAAGTTAGAAATGTAAATAAGTTTTGCAACCCACCTGTGTGTCTGTCTTAGCGCCGGCAATGGAGTTAAGTTGTCCGTGTGAGTCTGTTAGTTTAGTTACGTAGTGCACAAGGTTATTTATTTTTGAGACATGGATACAAATGCCACACTCAGGGATCTGAAGGTAAAACGTACTAGCAGAAAAAACCTTCACCTGCATGGCACACAAAAATTTGACGACTCGGGACGAGTGTGTAAAAAGGGGAGGGGGTAGTGTTACGAATCTGGAAACCATGCGCACTCAACATTCAGGTCCCAAAGTTAGTTATCTCTATAAGTATGTGTTTACAGTTAGAATCCCCCCTTTGTCAAATGGGAATTACATGTGTGCGCTACGAATTATTGTATAGTCTGGTTTATTAGATATTTTAACAACTACTACTACTACTACTACTACTACTACTACTACTACTACTACTACTACTACTACTACTACTACATCAACAACTACATCCACGACAGCAACAGCGCGCCGTCCTGTACTCGACCCGGTCACCATTACGCACGTGTTTTTGGCTGAGGACATGGGCGGAGCCTTCATCGCCTCAAGTCGAAGCTCCGCTCCGAGGAGGAACAGAGAGCATTTTTCCTCCAGCCAATGAGCGGAGGGCGAGCACCACACTCATGCCCAAGCCAATCGGGAGGCCGCCACGAGTCGCCTGACAACCCACCGTCCAATCAGGAGGTGAGTGGCGGGGGAGAAGAAGCCCCTCCCTCCTCAAGAGGAGGAGTGTGGTTGTCTGGACCAGCGTTCAGCAGACGGTGATCGTGGCGATTGTGGCGCTGTCTCTGGTTGTCAAAGAGCGTTCTGCAGCCAGTCATGGTCGTAGCTGGAGTGGTCTGAGCCAGTGGTGATCGTGGTTGAGCAGCCTCGTTCGTGGGTCGCGGGTTCGGGTCCCATCGTGGTGGTTTCGGAGTCAGTGTGGCTGCACGAAGCGGACAGGTACCCCGGCCCAGCTTGACCGAGATAGACCCACGGGGTTGTGTGCGCATGTGTGTGCGCGTGTGTGTGCGTGCGTGCGTGCGCGCGCGTGCCCTGTCTGATAAGTGGATTGTGTAAGTGTTTTACTTTCCTTGTAAATTACATTTTCTTATTCGGTTAACTCTGCCTTCTTGCATGCTCCCCTGTCCCGTTATAAATAAATATCCCTTTTGTTAAATGTTCCAGCTCGTTTCTGTGCTTCTTTCATTGGCTTGGCAGGGTGTGTATTGAGAAATAGCGAGGCTGTTTGCGCTGTAAAATTGATCATTTGCACCGACGGGCCTTGGTAACATCCGCTCGGGTTACACACGGTTTGGGCACGGTAACGGCTCGTTCCGCTCGAGGTCTGTCGAGGGTGTGAATTCCCCGGTAGCTTTGCCCACGTGGGTAATTAGGTATATTGAAGTTTGGCAATTGACCCTACCCCACGCGGTCGAATTATTGGCGATTCATGGTCCAGTCCGGGACCCGTGCCTTTCCGACTTATCCGAGTCACGACCTAAATTCCGGGTGTTTGGTGGAGCCGACTCTACTGCTCCCTCTAGCTGTTGTGCTCGCCACCGATACACGGACCTGCAAATTTTCCTAAATTCTTACATGTTTTCTTGCTTATTCTTATTATTGCTGTTGTTTTTGAGTTTCACTTTATTTATTTTACAGTTGTGCATCCTGTGCTTCTTTTTGCTTTTGCTCAGAGGTTAAGTTGCAAGGCCATATTGAACAAATCTGCCCCCCTCTTTCATCGACACAAAAAAGGCAGCGAGATTGATCATAATTGGTACCAGTTGAAAATTAATTTAAGTTGTGGTCTGGCAGTCCTGTGTGTTTCCACCATTCTTGTAATCGATATCTGTTACCGATCTCAAAATGCAACTTCATGGTAAAATGTTTCATGTAAAAATGAAAGACAAATTATGTTAGACGAGCAGATTTCTCATATCAAGATTCGGATTCAGACCTTCACCAAAATTGAATCAATTTGGCCCTGCCACACACCCAATGTGTCGACCAAGTTTCGTCCAAATCCGTCCACAACTTTTTGCGTCATCGTGCTGTGTATCGGTTTAGCCCCATCTCAATGGTGAAGAATCACATAAAAAAATTATCAGATTCGGATCTTCACCAAAATGGAATCAATTTTTCCTTGTTACACACCCAACATGTTCACCATGTTTCATCCGAATCCGTACCCAACTTTTTGAGATATCGTGCTATACATCGGTTTAGCCCTATCTCTCAATGGTGAAGAATCACTTAAAACATTCTAGTAGTCGGATCCGGATCCAGATCTTCACCAAAATCTAATTAGTTTGGCCTTGTTGCACACCCAATCTGTCCACAAAATTTCATCCGGATCCGTCCACAACTTTTTGAGATATCCTGCACACGAACAAACAAAAACAGACAAACAAACAAGATGTCATCATGCAGATCACGATACATGCAAAATCCGTAAAACAAATTTGACCTCAAAAATAATAAGTGGTTGAATTCAATGACCAAATATGCAACTCCTCTTCAAGTTTCACGTGAATCAGATGAAAATTGAGGATTTTAGAAACACCACCTCAGTTAACCTTTTGGTCTATGTTGACCTCAAAAATAATTGGCTGGTTGAATTCATTGACCTGAAATATAAATCCTCTTAAAATTTCAAGTGAATCAGATGAAAATTGAGGCTTTTAGAAATCACACCAAAGTTCTTGACCTTTTGACCTCAAACAATAGGCTTCTTCCTTATGGCAAACGCTACCATGTGGTGAAGTTTTGTGAAGATCGGTTAGAAATTGTTTCGAGAGAGAGAGAGAGAGAGGTCGAGAGA